>NC_057401.1:1449264-1458197 GCF_019320065.1 Cervus canadensis
CCCGTAGCCGAGGCTTAGTGAGTGCTTGTATGCACTGGGCACTGCAACAAACACAAATGGACACTGTCTCATTACAGCACAGCTGTGTGATCTTCGGCGGCTCACTGAACTGTAGAACATCTATAAAACCATGAGACTGAGCAAGGTTTTTCAGAGCTCTGCCAACATGAAAATCTATGATTTAAAAAGTCATTCCCTGAGTGACAGAGACCATACTGCTGAATCTTTCTAATACCATTTAGTGCCTAAAAACACCTTCTCCTATATACTGCTCCTAAAACTTCTAAATGTCCTCCTTGAGCTGAAAGTGAGGGATGAGGATATTTTATAGAAGGTTAAACAGATGTAGGAAAATGGCATGATGCCCTCAAGATCACACAGCAATGCATGGAATCCTGAAAACGCTAAAATAATTTACTTACTGGAGCCAATTTAATTTTTTCAAGAAAGAGCCATTGAGTTCTGAGGATCTAAGATTTTTCTCCTCCGAGCATTTGGAGGCATCAAAGATCTTCAAGTAGGGGCTTGCCCCTCCCACCTACAGTGTTACAAAGCTACCCCCAGTCCCAGAGTGTCTCTTCTGCATTTGGAGATCTGAGAAGGGGCTGCTGCTCACATCTCTTTCCTTTTCAATGTGACTGATAGCAGAATTAAGTCTCAGAAAGAAACCTTCAGATCCAGAATCAGAGAAGACAGTGATCTAATAAGCTGCAGAACAAATCCAAGAGAGATTTATTAAACTGTTCTCTCTCTCTCTTTTTTTTTTTTGCTGAAGTTAAAAAAAAAAAAGTGTTGGCATACAATCAAAGAAAAGAGTCCCTCTTGAACCTCCCCAAATACTTAGAATAGCAGCTTTTAATGACATTACGGAATACAGTTTAATTGAGGGCGGGGATGTGGGGCCCAGAATCCCAGATCACTTCTTTAATGACAATCCAAATCAACTCTTCTGCAATTAAGAAAAAAATTACCCTCATTAAAACTAGAGAAGAGCAAAATCAGACTGTTCTGATACCTTTCGATTCATGTTCCATGGGATATTTTCCAATTTTGCAATGACTGTATAAGTAGAAACACAGGAAAGGAAGGAGTTTATATAAATCTTTAAAAAATTGTGTTTACTCCAAATGTTTTTATTTGTTTTCATTGTGAAGTTACAGCTGGAGGTGGTTTGAATGATGGTGAGGCAGGTTTCAGAATGTTTGGAGACTTTTATGTTGACCTGTTAAAGTTTGATTTTGCTGGGTTTTTTCTCCATCTCTTCCTAGAATAGGAGAAAGTTTCCTTATGACCATGATACAGTTGAAGACCAGGTGCAGATTTATTTCAGCTCAAGTAATATTTATTGAAAACCTAAAAATGTGGCAAGACGGTGCTATGGGCAATGTGAAAGAAGTACATAATAAATAATGTCATGGTTACCATTTACTTAACCATTATTTTGTTCCAGGTGCTATGCTAAGCTTTTTCACACATTAACTCATCTTATTATCAAGACCTCCCTGTAAACTGTAGGTAACAATATCCCCATTTTACAGGTGAAGAAACTGAAGGCTAGAGAGGTGGAGAAACTTGCCAAGAGTCTTAAACCAAGCAGCATGGCAAAGGCCAGGATTCCAGATGCGGTCTGTTTGATTTCAACATGCACTATCTAAACTTCTGTGCAATGGCATCTGGAAGAAAAACTTTTCTGTCCATAAGCTCCATAAGGGAGCTTATGGAGAAGGCAATGGCCCCCCACTCCAGTACTCTTGCCTGGAAAATCCCATGGATGGAGGAGCCTGGTAGGCTGCAGTCCATGGGGTCGCTAGGAGTCGGACACAACTGAGCGACTTCACTTTCACTTTTCACATTCATGCATTGGAGAAGGAAATGGCAGCCCACTCCAGTGTTCTTGCCTGGAGAATCCCAGGGATGGGGGAGCCTGGTGGGCTGCCGTCTATGGGATCACACAGAGTCGGACATGACTGAAGCGACTTAGCTGCAGCAGCAGCAGGGAGCTTACAGTTGGGAGAGAAAAGGCTTACCCTAAAGATCTTCAAACTTGAGCCTGCATAGGTCATGAAGGTAACAGAAATGAATGTGCAGAGTGATAGTTATTATGGCATTTTATAGAACCTAAGCAAATGTATTATATTAATATACACATACATATATACATAAAATTAATGTCATCATTAATTATATTTTTATAACAGATTTTCCATTTGCCTAGTAAACTTATGAAACTTTATTTCACAAAGAAATATGATTCCTTCATTTTTTCCCCTGAAACACAGCGCCGTTTGTTCATTCATTCCCCGCCTTTGAGAGACAGAATTTCTTTACTACTAAGGAGATGGGACTTCCCTGGTGACTCGGGCGGTAAAGCGTCTGCCTGCAATGCAGGAGACCCGGGTTCAATCCCTGGGTCTGGAAGATCCCCTGGAGAAGGAAATGGCAACCCACTCCAGTACTCTTGCCTGGGAAATCCCATGGACAGAGGAGCCTGGTAGGCTACAGTCCAAGGGGTCACAGAGTCAGACACGACTGAGCCACTTTACTTACTTACTTACTTGCTAAGGAAATGCATGTGGAAATGATCAATCCACGCTCAGCTCAGAGTGGGGAGCAGTAGGGAGTGGTGAGGACTGGAGAAGTGCATGTAGTTGGGCATATGGGACAGCTGGGAATCAACACCAGGTGACTGTTAGCAGGTCAATATGTGGGCTCAGTGCTACCTAATCTTTTTTTTTTTTTGAGAGAGAGAGAAGTCCCCCAAATAGTTTTTTAATGGAAAACTTGGTGATTTATATTTTAAATGTTGTTTTTCAGGCTGAGTAAAATCTGCCTATGGATCCAGCACAGCACATCTGTGCTGGTGTAAATTTATGATTTACAGGGTTTTCAATAATTTATAGGGTTTTAATAAACTTTTATAAATTTATAGGGCTATTTACAAATAATCCCATAAGAATGACTACTACTGAAATTCAGTGAGAGTAGTGCTTTTGGAATGTTGGGGACAAGAAGAGGTAGGGTGTCAGCTGAATTGTGAGGGCTAGTGAGAGTGGTACAGGCCGTCTCCAGAGAGCAGTCTTTGGGAAGACCTTGTAGAGTTAGGGCCAGAGCACCATCTCACTGCAGACCACTGCCTTTCAAGCGTTAAGAGAACCCCAGATTCATCCCTGCCTGACATATTCCCTCACTAATGAGGGCCTCAGATCACACCATGAGCTCCAATTATGTTGTCTCCTGGGAATGCTGGACCAGTGCAGGAAAAATGACATTTATTGTTTATATAAATGAATATCATCAAAATATTGTGTGTTTTTTAAACAACATTTAGAAGTAAATAAAATCCCTATGAACTCATGATTTGGAGGTAATGATTGTTAGTCTTCTCTCTTTTGTATCATATCATATACAACTGGGATAATGTTTTACCAGGTTTTTAACCTGCTGCTTTCATGGAGGATAATTAGGAACCTTTTCCCATGCCATTTTAAGGACTTTGCACTCTGTTGTATAGATGGGCTATAATTGACTTCACTATTTTCCTATTTAGGGACATTTGAATTCATTTAATTTTGTGCTAGACAAAAGTATTGGAATTCATTGTCTTGGTAAACAAATGGATGTCCTTTGTGCTTGTTATGTCTTCACTGTTCATGAACCCAGCTTTCCTAGTGCTTGCCTAAGATTTTGACTCTGCCTTCTTCCTCCTTTTACAGACAGACAGACATACACACACACACACAGGAGTTTTCTTCCTCCTTGTGTGGTAGACTCAGTGCAAAGCAGGCCATGTTGTCCCCTCTTAAAAAGCTGCAGTAGCATGTTCCTACTTGGGAATGCCATGTTTTCACAGCCCCACCGTCATCCTGGGTGGTCGGGGGTGTGTCTGTTCCTGGACCTCCTCAATACCGGGCCCTTAAGTGCAGCCATGCTGAGACCCCGCATCAGCCTTGGCAGCCAGAGTGGATTTGCTGAGCGTGGCACCCTGCGGGCTAGAGCGGCTTCCCTAGAGGAGACAGCCACCAGAGTAAAGAGGGAAACCAAACATCCAAAGGCAAACGAGGCTCTAATTATGGCTTTAGCTAAAGAGGATAAAAGTATTCGAGGCGAGAAATCTCATTTCTGAAGTAGATACAGTCCAGGGCAGTTGTTCAAAACAAAAGTCTTGGAGCAAGTCCTCATTTTGCTGCCTTGAGCAAGACACTTCATATCTAGAGCATCCAGTTCCTCATCTGTCAAACAGGAACAATCTAGGACATTTATCTCCTTGGTTTACTGTGAGGATTACGTGCGATAATGCCTGGGAGAGGCTGGGAAGGGTCTGACATTGAGTGAGGACTCGTAAATGGAGTCTCATTGCCACCAGTAACCATTGCTAGTATTGCCAGTGTTCTTAATCATCTAACTGTTAAATGTGGAATACGGAACTGGAGGTCAGGAGACCTGAGTTCTCTGCTCTACAGTTTTCTCTCTACTCTGACTTAGAAGTGAGTGAATCTCTGAGTTTTATTTTCCTTGTCTTTCAAATGAGAAGCTTGGATTAGAGGCTACATTAGGTCCTTTTCACTTGGAGATTTGAGGACCTACATGTGCTGAGAACTATATATTATCCTCTTCATGGAGCCTTCTGTCCCCCCATCTTATAGGCACTATTGTTATCTCCTGTTTTGCAGGTACTGAGGTTGAGACTTAGACAGGAAGCTGGGATTCAACCCCAGGCTCCTGGTTCAGTTCAATTCAGTCACTCAGTCATGTCTGACTCTTTGCAACACATGGATTGTAGCACGCCAGGCTTCCCTGTCCATCATCAACTCCCGGAGCTTGCTCAAACTCATGTCCATGAAGTCGGTGATGCCATCCAACCATCTCATCCTCTGTCATCCCCTTCTCCTCCTGCCTTCAGTCTTTCCCAGTGTTAGGATTTTTTCCAGTGAGTCAGCTCTTCGCATTAGGTGGCCGAAGTATTGGAGTTTCAGCTTCAGCATCAGTGCTTCCAGTGAATATTCAGTACTGATTTCCTTCAGGAAATCACATCCATACATGACTACTGGAAAAACCGTAGCTTTGACTAGATGGACCTTTGTCGGCAAAATAATGTTTCTGCTTTTTAATATGCTGTCTAGGTTGGTCATGGCTTTTCTTCCAAGGAGCAAGCGTCTTTTAATTTCATGGCTGCAGTCACCATCTGCAGTGATTTTGGAGCTCAAGAAAATAAAGTCTGTCATTGTTTCCATTGTTTCCCCATCTATTTGCCTTGAAGTGATGGGACCAGATGCCATGATCTTCGTTTTTTAAATGTTGAGTTTTTAGCGAGCTTTTTCACTTTCCTCTTTCACTTTCATCAAGAGGGTCTTTAGTTCCTGTTCACTTTCTGCCATAAGGGTGGTGTCATCTGCGTATCTGAGGTTATTGAGGTCCATTCTCTACTTAACTGCCTGCGTGTCGCAGCATTCAGGGTAGTGGCTGAGCGGACACTTGCGTCAAACGCATCTGTTGGCTGCCCTCCAGGCCTCTGAGCAGCAGGGACGGTGGTGGAGCGTGGGGCAGTGCTCACACTGCACACTTGTCTCCTTTACTCAGTCCTCCCAGATGTAAGCACTTGGACCTTGGGGGCAGCTCCTGATACCTCAGCTCCATTTAACATAAGTGAGACTGATAGACACTTGCTCTACATGGCAGGTGGGGTTATTTTGTGATTTACCTGAAGGATTACATATGCACATGTACATTAAAGAACTTTGCACCACTGGGTGGATCACATGTCTGAGCTAGAATGGGTCTTAACAACCAGCTGCCCAGAGGTGGTCCAATGCAGCAATTGAGAGAACCTGTGCAGAGGGTTCACACTTGCATGTACAGCAGGCTGGCTGACTCCCTGCTGCATCTACCAGACTAGCTGCTCTCTCCCTGTCCTTCCTAAGAGCAGTAGACGCTCTCATACGCCCAAGCCCTCTTCCACCTGCTGTCCCTCCTTCTTCCCCACCCCCACTCTCTCCCTCTCCTCCCCGCCTCTCTGTCTCTAACCAAGACTATTTGACTTAAATAAAAGATTCTATATCTAAAGAAATCTCTGGAAAATTAATCTGGCCCTGATTAGGGATGCTGATAGTATGTAGAAGGAGGTTGTTGTTTCATGGGTGGGGCAGGGAGTGCACGGAAAACTGCTTTCTATTCAGCTTTGCTGTGAACTTAAAACTGCTCTAAAAATAAAGCCTGGCTTTAAAGTATTAAAAATGCAGTAAACACACAAACACGCACACAAGCACACAAGCAAACTGATCTGCCTCTCATACCATCGATTTTGCAGAGGATGGGGGGAAAGGCCCTGGAAGGTGAAGTGGTTCTTTCAAGGTCAGTTAGTTGCCCACACACCAACCGTATCACTGGAAGTGGGACTCTAGCATGGTTGGGTCCTTTTTCTTTCTGGTTTAAGAACACGTGTTGGTGCCTTATGGAGGCGGCAAGGGAATGAATTCCTTTTCATTGCCTGTACCCATGATTGAGGGACTTTATCTTCGCTGGCTCTGAATATCACTGCCCTGCCACAAAACCCTGTGAGCTGGCCATGGGGATATCTTCCTGAGGCCCCATCGGGAGGAAGCACAGAATGGTGAGGTGGGTTCAGGCCTCCCGGTTCCCACCCCACTGCCCACAACCTCCCAGCCATGCAGGTCTAACATCTCCCTGTCTGTGTTTCCGTCTCTCTGTCCCTTTCTCCCACCCCACCCCTCCATCTTCCCCAGGCAGCTTCTTCTTTAAATCTACTCTCTTCAGCTCCATAGTGGAGGAAGCCGGCCTTGCCCCTTCTCCTCTTTTTAAGCCTGCTTCAGGCACTCACTGATTTTCAGCCAGGCTCTCCTCGCCGTGCCCCGGGGCTGCAGGGTGTGTGGTAGGGGTGCTGATGGACTAGAGGCCCCGCAGAGAGAGCGTGGGCTGTAGGAGGCCATCACGTGTCATTTTCCCTCCCAGAGAGAGCTACAGCCGATTTTCTTTCTGGGTCATCTAAGATGTAGGCACACTGTGCCAAGGTGAGCACTGTTACCCCTGTTTTTCTGGTTCTTTCTCATCCAGCTTGAGCCCCTTTTGTCCTGACAGTTGCCACTCTACTCTGGTTGCAACTGGTTCTGTTACCCACAAGGGACAGGGTCAGCCCTGATTAGGTTTTTAAATTTTAAGCACCACTAACCACTGCCCTACAAATAATAAAAGTGTATTTTTTATTTTACTTTTTGAAAAGATGTATTCATTTATTTGGCTATGCTGGGTCTTCGTTGCTGCACATGGGGCTTTATCCAGTTGCAGCGAGCAGGAGTTACTCTCTAGTTGCAGTGCATGGGCTTCTCATTGCGGGGGCTTCTCTTGTTGCAGAGCATGGGCTCTAGGGCCCTCAGGCTCAGTGGCTGTGGCTGGCAGGCTCTAGGGTAGGGGCTCAGTGGCTGTGGCACGTGGATTTAGTGCTCTGCAGGGTGTAGACTCTTCCCAGATCAGGGATGGAACCAGTGTCTTCTGCATTGCAAGGCAGACTCTTAACCACCAGGCCATGAGGGAAGCTATATATATAAAATATAATATATATTTTAATGTATTAAAATACATTAATTTATTCTAACACATCTAACACATGGGTCATTCTAACACATCTTCCTCTAGTGAATCTTTGCTGGTTCTCCCAAACAGATGGAAAAGTTTGAACTCCTCCTCTCGTGATGATGAGGTAAAAGGATTTGGCACCCAGTATAGTACCTTTACTATAACGGAAGCTGGGCTTCTGTTGTGGCTCAGCTGGTAAAGAATCCACCTGCAATGTGGGAGACCTGGGTTTGATCCCTGGGTTGGGAAGATCCCCTGGAGAAGGGAAAGGCTACTCACTCCAGTATTCTGGCCTGGAGAATCCCATGGACTAGTCCATGGGGTCTCAAAGAGTTGGACACGACTGAGCGACTTTCACTTCACTTCATTTCATAGTACCTTTGGCTTCCTTGATAACTCAGTTGGTAAAGAATCCGCCTGCAATGTGGGAGACCTGGGTTTGATCCCTTGGTTGGGAAGATCCCCTGGAGAAGGTATTCTGGTCTGGAGAATTCCATGGACTGTATAGTCTATGGGGTCACAAAGAGTCAGACACATTCATTCAGTGGTACACTGGCAAGCTTCTGGCCACATAGGAGTTTTCTTCCTAGTTCACATTTAGCTTTATCACAAGTCAAACAAATGCAATGAGAATCCACATATTCTGGATCTGAGAGATTTTCCTTGTATTTGCTTAGTACAGCCTTCTGGAGCTCGAGTAAAGAATGTTTTCTCTATTCCAAATAATTGGCACCTAGTAGGTGCTCACTTCAGTTCAGTTGCTCAGTCGTGTCCGACTCTTTGCAACCCCATGAATCGCAGCACACTAGGCCTCTCTGTCCATCACCAACTCCCGGAGTCTACACAAACCCATGCCCATCGAGTCAGTGATGCCATCCAGCCATCTCATCCTCTGTCGTCCCCTTCTTCTCCTTCCCCCAATCCCCCCCAGCGTCAGGGTCTTTTCCAATGAGTCAGCTCTTCACATGAGGTGGCCAGAGTACTGGAGTTTCAGCTTTAGCATCAGTCCTTCTAATGAACACCCAGGACTGATCTCCTTTCGGATGGACTGGTTGGATCTCCTTGCAGTCCAAGGGACTCTCAAGAGTCTTCTCCAATGCCATAGTTCAAAAGCATCAATTTTTCGGTGCTCACAGTTTTCTTCACAGTCCAACTCTCACATCCATACATGACCACTGGAAAAACAATAGCCTTGACTAGATGGACCTTTGTTGGCAAAGTAATGTCTCTGCTTTTTAATATGCTATCGAGGTTGGTCATAACTTTCCTTCCAAGGAGTAAGCATCTTTTAATTTCATGGCTGAGCTCACCATCTGCAGTGATTTTGGAGCCCAAAAAAATAAAGT
>NC_057401.1:1462013-1517913 GCF_019320065.1 Cervus canadensis
TCACCAGTCACATCCATAACTGTGTATTGTTTTTGCTTTGGTTCCATCCCTTCATTATTTCTGGAGTTATTTCTCCACTGATCTCCAGTAGCATATTGGGTACCTACTGACCTGGGGAGTTCCTGTTTCAGTATCCTATCATTTTGCCTTCTCATACTGTTCATGGGGTTCTCAAGGCAAGAATACTGAAGTGGTTTGCCATTCCCTTCTCCAGTGGACCACATTCTGTCAGACCTCAGTAAGTGTTTAAAGGGTGAAGGAACCTTAACTTAAGGAAGGTAAGTAACATAGTTTATTGGAGGAAGTACTGTACTGCGAGTTGGAAGATTTAAACTCTAGTCCAGGAAAGCTACTAATGACCTACATGACCTTGGACAAACCACTGAACCTCTCCAGGCTGCTCCATTTCTCATGTGTATCATTAGAGAGTTGAACCTCTAGTATCCTGTCCATCTCTGACAGTGGGCGAGTCTGTATTGATAGAACAGCATGGAAAAAGAGGCAGCAACTTCAGGTACGATTAACACTGCTTAGAAAGCATTTAGTTATCCTGGGGTTTTGAGGGTCCTGGTATCAGCTTGACATGAATGACACGGATGGACTCCTTGTGTTCAGATGTCCTCTGGGTGGTGTATTGCCCACACAGGCCATAGTGAATCCACGGCCTGACATTGATAGGTTTATATGAACTGGCTCTGTGTTTCCTGGCTAGAGGGACCTCGGGCCTTACCAGTCTTCTGAACCCCTAGAGAAGGAGGGAGCAATCCAATTGCTCAGTTGAATTTTTCTCTCCATGCAAATATTTCTATAGGTCTAAAAAAATTGCTTTTTGTCAGGCTTGCCCCTGCCAGGGCCCCTGATTTGCCAGAACCTAAGGGTGCAGTGGGGGGCTTGGTTTTCTTTGGTTTGGTTTATTGGTATTCTGGGCTCTCCTCTGATTGCAGCTGCAGGTTCAAAAATCAGTTACAGTCCAGGTAGCAAGAGGTACAGCGCTCTGCTCTCTTCTGGAGGCCTGTGCCGAGAAAACAGGTCCCAGGTATCTCTCAGGAAAATCTGTGCTGTCTTGGAGGCCTATAGCGAGTTGTAAATCTTGATAGATGGTGGGACCAGTCTGAGAACAGCAAAGTGGTTCATACTGTGGTTCAGCAGGAAAAGGATAAAATAATTCTCTGAGTGTGAGATGTGTTGTTCCCTCTTCCTTGTTCATCAGGAAATCTGGGCCATGTGTACATCAAGAGATGGACCCCTAGGTTTGTGGAGTGGAGCAGGAGAGATGGTTTTCTTGCTCTTGTTCCCAGGGAGAGACCAACTCTGGCCTTCAGGCTCCTTCCTTGTGGCCACGCTTCTTACAGGATTTCAATTCCCTTGCCTAAATCTGGTCAGTCGCTCCTTTCTTCCTCTCTCACCCACCTAGGGGCGGCGCTGGGGAGCCCTGCACTGTTCCTGTTTCCTGGTTGGTCCCCGGAAATGGAAGCATTCTCAAAGTACACTGTTGTAGGGATGCACTGCTTCTCTCCATGCCTGAGAGGGTCGGGCCCGAGGGGCCCGAGAGAGGAGGAGCAGGACTGCCCCGGAGCAAGCTGAGTTCATGCAGCAGCCGCTCTCAGGGCTCTGGTTCTCAGCTCATTCCAGCTCTGCCCTGCCCACTCTTGCCTAGGGGAATTCATCCACTCTGTGGCTCAGTGGCATTTCGATGCTTACAAATGCCAACCTTAATCTTTAATCCATGTCTTTGCTTTCACCTCAGTACCCACATCTTTGCCCCTCTGACATCTCAAATTCATACAGAATAGATGGGGCCACCTTTTTAACAAAGAGAGGCAATGTTGAGAACAGGTTTCCCAATTCAGTAAATGTTTATTGATCCTCTGCTATAAACAAAACATTGGATACCCATTTAGAAAATACAAACTTGGCAAAAAATATGGTGATGTCCTCAAGGAGCTTGCCTTCATTTACAAAATGAGGCACTCTGTTAAAATGTAAGATGAACATTCCACAGTGGAGGTATAAGCCAAGTGCCATGGGACTTTAAAGGAGAGCTAAATGACGTTCAAGTCTTTCTTGATTTTTACAAAATAAAAAAAAAATATTTTAAAAACCACAAGAAACGTCAGAGCTTCAGAATTGTGAATATTCAGCCTTTCTCAATTTACTTAACTAAATTTTGCTAATCTCTGATTTATTTATTTATTTATTTATTATGATTTGCTTTTGACCCCAAGGGTATAAAAAAAGACTTCTTGGATGATCTCCTCACCAAAGGCTTGTCAAGATCTATATTTTGACTAGATCAAAATCACTGTGGGATTTCATAATCTCTGAGTTGTCTCCATCAGTGACTTTGGAAGAGTCACATCACTTCTTTGGTTCTCAGTTTATCTGTAAAATGGGGATAATAATCAGATCGATGTGAATTTTAAATTAAATAATGCTTAGTGTAGTTCCTGGATGGCAGACAATATTCCCTAAATGATAGCTTAAACTTAATATAAGTATAATTATTATTTTCATTAATTATTCATTTATAATTATTATATTCATTTTCACTATTATCAGTTCAGAGTTGGAACCAAGTAAGGCATCAAAAAATAAAATGTTGCTTAAATTGATTTTTACAGAATATCAAGACAGGAAAAAAACTATGAGAAACACATGTAAACATATGTACTACCATAATTATGATAATAGTCAAACTTTGTATAATTTCTTATGGAAACCTTTTAAAAGTAGGTGACTGTCATCCTTTTGCAGATGGAGAAACCTGCTTTACTACACCAGATCTTGTTACTAAGCAAGCTCGCAGTTACCGAGCTGGTGTTTAACTACTGATCTGTTCCTTCCCCCTCAGTCTACCATGAATAAAGCTGGTGGGTTTTTTTGTTTTTTTTTTTTTTAAGGCTGGTGTTTTGAATCAGCACCCTTTTTTACTCACTGGACATACAGTGCCACTTGAGCTAGGCAAACGATTACGTGATGGTTTGTAAGCCCAGTTTAAAGGCAGTGCTTTGCCACTGGCTTCCAAAGCTGAGGAAGCTCAGGTTTATATCCTGACAGTCAGCTTCAGTTGTGCTTGGATTGCAGTCGATTTTATCGATTTCTTTCAACACAACAGCTTCAAAAGGCTCTTTCGCCCCAAAGTAGCTGATCTTTTCAAATCTTTGCTATCTCTTCCAAATAAGACTTGCAGATAATAGGATAAATGCAATTAACAACCACATATTTTAGATGATGAGGAAATATTCTAGAACCTGTTTAAAAGTTTCATAAAACACAGACGTGTAGAGTCGAATGGCTCCTTGGAGAGATTGCCAATTCCAGCTGCCTTATTTTACAGCTGAGGAAAGTGATCCAGAAAGTAGACATGACCTGCTCAAGGTCACACCGTGGGCCAGTTGCAGAGATGGGAAGCCTTGGATCTGATTTTGATTTCTTTCTTTTTACTTCTGTTTCTCAAAGTGTGATAAGTATCACTGCATGCTAAATTATTTTCCTCGGCATGAAGGGTAGTTTTAAGTATGCACAGATAAGTACCGTGTCACAGAAGCAGATCATTTGTTTTTTCTCAAGTCCCTTTCAATCTTTCTGATTACGCCAAGGATTGTATACCTTTGCTTTTTTGTCTTTAGTCTTTCTCTGATAATCTCCTTTGATAGCACAGAGGGACAGACCTCAGGTTTAAGTGCCTCTTAGCATTTAATAAAAGTGTTTTGTTTTCCTAGTATTGATTTTCACCTTACCTTCTATCTATGGGAAGCAATACTGGTTTTCCATTTGAAATACCAAAAATTTCTTTTAAAATAAATATAAACAGATTAGAATGGACCTACTTTATGAAAAAGATTAAACAACAGCATAGGCTATAAATTATGAGGAGTTACAGGGTAGGTTTTACATTGTCAAAAATAATGGTTAACTAAAGCTTGGAAAATATTTTATTCTGTCCTTTAGAATGCCCTAAGCCTTTTGAAAAGAGATGTGGCTGAATCCCAGTTTCCTTCTTATTCATGTCATGTCTTTTCCATGTAGCAGCCAGAAAAGCAATTATTAGAATGAAAAGGAGAACATAAAAACTACCCGTATACCAGAGATATATTGAAGATCTCATTATTGATAAGTTTCCTGCAAGCCAAAAAGTTGGGTTGGTAGCCAATTTGGTATTGGTATGTATGTATTTTGGGCTTTCCAAGTGGCACTAGTGGTAAAGAACCCACATACCAATGAAGGAAACATAAGAGATGTGGGTTTGACCCCTGAGTCAGGAAGATCCCCTGGAGGAGGAAATGGCAACCCACTCCAGTATTCTTGCCTGGAGAATCCCGTGGACAGAGGAGCCTGGTGGGCTACAGTCCTTAGGGTTGCACAGAGTTGGACAGGACTGAAGCAACTTAGCACACATGCACATGTATATATTTTTATGTATATTTTTAATTATGAACTGTATATACTTTACATTTGTTGAGAATAGAAACTGGTTTAATTTTTCAGGGACTGATGTCCTATTTTAAAATTCTGTTTTAGACTGCCTTCTTGTCTTGTTTTCCCTTCTAAAAAGTTTAAAACTTCTTTAATTTCTGATTACCTTGCTGTGAACAGGTGTGAATAAAAGAGAAAGGTGGCAAAATGCAGTTTATCAAGTGTTTTCCCACTATTATCACATTTTAAAGGGCAGAATGTATGAGATGAATAGAATAGAAATTTTAAAGTTATTCATCAAATGGAAATATGGGTAGCTTTCACTTATAATTTGCCTATATGAAGTGAATACATGGAGACAAAGATGTACTAGGTTACACTCTTTGGGTGATTTTTCTGTTGTTTTTAACAGCTGATCTTCTAATATTGCCTAATTTTTTCCCGTTCCCTGAAACAAAAGCTCCTGCTTCTGTAATTTATTTACCCAGAGATGCTGGAGTTCAGAAGACCGGTTACTCCTAGCCTGACATGAGCTCTCCTTTCATCAATCTCACAGGGAACTTAGAGTCCCCTTGTGCTGTGGGCCTCCTTCTGCTGGCCATCATGTGCTTTTTGTGGAATGCTCCTTCAGCAAAAAATTTATTCTCATTTAGAGGAATCTGAAAAAAAAAAAAAAGAAAGAAAGGAAGGTGGAGTCAACTTCTGGTGACTTATGGGCAGTTACAGTCAAGCGTTTGAGAAATGGGCTTCTGATCAGCAGAGATTTTACGGAGTGACTGGTGGAACTGCATACAGAGTGGTAGCGTATTCAGATGCCAAGAAATATGCTACTTCTCTTACGGCTAATAAAAAGGCTGCATTGCTAAATTCAGGCTAGGAGGGTTAATGATGATACATTCTTTTTTAGTATCAAAGATTAACATGATAACTTGCATATTAAAGTTAATTCAGACACACTGCTAATGGAGGAGGCATACAAAATTAATTTCTACAGCACCTCATAAATTATGATCACTCAGTCTTGCCTTTTTGTCTTGCCTCTTTGTCTTGGCAAGAATGGCACATGTACTTGGAGTGGGTATACTTCAGGTCCTAGCGGGGCATCTTGTGCCCTGGAGGAATTTGGAGAGCTGATGTGAGTTTCCTTCAGTCCTTAATCACTGCCAGTCTTCTGCTGGGTGTTCCCCTGCTGGGATGTGCACACTTCTTCACTCGCCAGGTTACTTGGCATGGATTTTGGTTTCAATAGTTAATGAGGCAATGGAACTGAACTGATTTGAGAAGAGTGTGGAAGGAGGGAGAAAGAATGGGAGAGAGGGAGAAAGAACTGCTCCCTCTTCATGCAAGAGATCTCTGTGTAGAGCTGCGGACAGCAGCTTTGGGTAACTGCAGTCTTGAGCCCGATAGAGGACCGATGCTCAGACTACACAAGAACCCAAGCCCAAGCTTTAAGAGCAGAGCCTCTGGAGTGTAAATGCCTGAGTGAGACCTGGAGCAGGATCTTAGGCAATTTGCTTAACTTCTTCAAGCCTCAGAATGTACACCTATCAAACAGGACAAATAAGAGTACCTACCTGATAGCATGAATGTTTTAAATTTTGATATAATTTACATATAGTAAAATGTACAAGTCTGAGGTGTACAGCTCGGTAAATTTTCTTTTTCATTTGTGAACACCCATGCAATCACCCTCCATGTCAAGATAAAGCGTATTTCCATTACCCAGAAAGTTACATATTCTTATTTTTAAAACTTAATAATAATAGCTTCTTTTTATTGGCTCCGTCGCAGGGGGTGCGATCTTAGTCCCCCACCAGAGATCTAACCCGGGCCTCCTGCACTAGAAGCAGGGCGTCTTCACCATCGGACCTAAGGGAGCGCCAAGCTTCCGCGTTCATGGAGCTTCCCAGGGGTCCGGTGTGCTGCTCCAAGTATTTTACATGCTCATTTCATTCTCACAGGCTTGTGACGGAGATGCTCTTATTATCTCCACTTTACAGACAAAACCACAAAGATGCAGAGAGATTAAATACCTTGTCCAGGCTCACACAGACAGGAACTGAGGCTTTTGGTCTTAGTGTCCACACTCTGCTCCAGCTTATCGTGTGGCCTGGTACTCACTGTGTTGGAAGAATGAGATAAAAGGCTCCTTCACGTCTGACAGCTCTTTCCGTTCCTCCTCTTCACAGTCCGTCTCCTCCCCCCGCCTTGTCTTGGGCTAGCAGGCTCTGCACGATGCTCTCGCAGGAGAGCTCTCAAGGGAAAAGACCAGGCTTTCGCTACTGGCCCACCCCAGTTTCAACAGCCCAGCGAGCCACAGGTGCTCTGGAAATAGACCTTGACTGTTGTTCCCTACGGACGCTGCCCTCCAGTTCCTACTCAGCTGGCTCTATTTGGTAAAGTGACGGTGTTGACAAATTTGCTGGTCAGATCACCAGGGCAGTATGGCTGCTTATCCATCTTTAGACTGCCTACACCTTGTCTTTGTGATGAGCTAAAAATTTCAAGTGAAAACCCCTCATGCTTCCAAGCCCCTCTAACCTCCCTTGTCCCAGCTTCCTATATTCATATATCCCCAATCAGTCCCTGTTTAGCCCCCAGTTCCTTTTCCTTCTTTTCATCTTTGTCTTCTGTATTTTCCCCCTCCTTTTCCTTTCTTTACATTTCATTGTGATCTTCATGATCATCACTAAATAAACTTTAATAAGCTGTTCCCTGCTAAATGTACTATAATAGCTTATTAAAATTCTTCATGGGAAGAGGCTATGTACAATGTATCTTTCATATAGTTGAATTCATGCTTGCCATTTATATGAAATTTTTTTCAGACCTTTTTCCCTTTGACATCTTCATTTGAATGTCTTACAGGTTCTCAAACTCAACATTTCCAAGACTGTATTCATTCTATTCATGAAAACCTTCTCCTCTTCCATTGTTTTTCTGCCAGTCGTTGGGAGTTAGCCTTCAGATCTTCTTGTGCCTCATTTTTCACTTCCAAGTCAATCACTAAGGCCTTTGAATATCTCCCATATATGCCTTGAATCTGGTCACTTCCATCTTTACCATTATGTCCTGGTCCTGTACACCCTTGTGCTGTACATGATGCTTGACATTTGCTGGGCACTCCATAAATATTCATCCAGATGAAAAGTATTAATAAATGAAGGTGCCATGTAAGGACAAGCACGCTGTCGTGAACCCTCCTCCATTCACTGTTTTCATGTTTTATGTGAGGACATCAAGTAATCAAATGAAACAATTAGCTTTGCTCAGGTTCTTTTTAGAACTAAGATTCCACAATTTGATATCAAAAACAGGTAATCACTCCTAAACTTAATGTAGAGCATTTCATATTAAAACTTAAAATACAAAAAAGAAAAAACTCTTGAAAAATACACTGCCAGAAAAGACTGTGTTTCTCTCAAGGAATTGGTTCTCTTCTACCTCAGTGGTTTACACACTCTAGAACTTTTTCCATCATTGTCCTGGTAGTTTATCAGACAAGTGAGGAACTACATTTTATTGGTAACTGGAGCTCTTATGTTACCTTTTATATTGGCGTGTCATCTCCTTTTTGTATCTCTTTGGAACTCGGTAACACAGGAAGGAGTACATGTAACGAAGAATAAATATATCAAGGTGTACTGCCTAGAATAAAATACTGTCAGTTTCATAGGAGTACAAGTTGAGATTCATCTGCAGGAACTGAACACAATTGGAAACACTGTGTATCTCATCCTATGTGGTTTTTATACTGTTCCCATCGATTGACTGGTTCTCTTCTTTTTTATGCTGGGTCTGCCCTGAGAATGAGGCCCATATATCGTCCTCCCTCTGTACAGAAAGTCTGTTACATGTTGCTGGCTGACATTTATTCTGTTTACTTTCTCCCTTCTCACACTTTCCCAATTTACTCTTTGTTGGCTTCAGAATTGAAACAGAATCTTTTTGGTCCTCTCCTTTAAATTTTGGCCCTAAGTGTGTGATTCAATTCTTAAAATCACTCTTTTGCTTTGGGCCTTCGGGGTTGGGGGGCAGGGTGTGGCTTCTGTTGGTTCAGTGGCATGAGTGGAGAAGTGAAGCAGGCAAGAACCCCTGCTCCTAGGGGCAGTCTTTCTTCTCCACCTTCTTAGCTGAGTGCTTCTGGGAAAGAAAACCAGGCCAGAAGGAGAAACTCCTCCCATTTCCATTTTCATTTGGGCAGGGTTGGAGATTGGGCGGGGGGCATAGCAATCTTTTTTTTTTTTTTTTCCCACTCTTTCTTTGGAGTTTGCTTCCTATTCTTCAGCTTGTTTGAAAGCTATTGTACTTGTCTTTTTTCCCTTTGTGATCAACAACACTAGATTTTAAATGTGTGGGGCTGTAAATGAGAGGGACTGCAGTTTCCTCGCCTCTGGAGCTGTTGAAGGAAAGGTGAGGGAAGGAGAGAATCAGATGATGATTAGAAACAATCACACAACATTCTGTTTTGCTAATGTTTGAATACAGGAGAATTTTCTCATTTAATTCTCTGAAAATGAAGGACCCTTCTGTTAGCCTTAACATGCAAACAAGAGGCTTTCAGAGCGTGCTTTTCTCAGAAACTGAATGCTGGCTGCTCATATTGATCCAAAACATTGCTGTTGGTTTTTGTTCTTTTTGGTGTCTGTGAGATTTGTGATGACAGCGATATAGGATTGTTCGTATGTAGCTTGAGGATTGCTGGTAAGTGACATTATTATTCTAACTCACAAGCAGAAATGTAAAAGGGTGTTCAGAGAAAGCTTGCCCAAGCCCTTTTTTAGTCCATCCATATACAAAACGGAGCAGGGAAATCTGAGGCATATATCCCAATCATTTCAATTCATTCCCTCCTCTCAGGGCTGAATTCTCTGAGCTTGATATTCCAGATAAAAGCACGCTTTGTTTGAATGATGCAGACAATAGCTTCTAGTCCATTTTATTCCAGTGTGCCCGGACCAGGAGTTTTGTCAAGTGTACATGTCAACTTCTGAAGTTTTGATATGTCCTGCTCTGGACTGAAAAACTTCTTAGGGTGTAGCATCAGATCCCCATCCTCATCACACTTAACACAGGCACGTCCCACTTTATTGTGCTGTGCTTTATTGCACTTCATAGATATTACTTTTTTTTTTCTTTTTTTTACAAATTGGAAGCTTACAGTAACTTGGTGCTGTCAGATGATGGTTGGCTCTTTTTTTTTTTTTAAGCATTTTGAAATGAAGATATATGTTTGTATTAGACATAATGCTTTTGCACACTTAATAGACTAGAGTATATGCTCAGTGGTGTCCAACTCTTGATGACCCCATAGACTGTAGCCCGCCAGTCCCCTCTGTCGATGGGATCCTCCAGGCAAGGATACGAGAGTGGGTTGCCATTTCATCCTCCAGGGGATCTTCCTGACCCAGGGATCGAACCTGCGTCTCCTGTACTGGCAGGTGGGTTCTTTACCTCTCCGCCACCTGGGAAGCCCAAAGACAACAGTATAGTGTAAACAGAACTTTCATATGTCTGGGAAGCCAAAAAAAAATGCAACTTGTTTCCTTGCAGCATTTTGATTTATTGCAGTGGTCTGAAACTGCACCTGCAATGTCTCTGAGGTACACCTATACCTACAACTGAACTTGTATGTTTTATTTGGATCCTCTTATGGGCATTTTAATCCCCATTTTTGAAGGAAGCAAGGTAGAATGATATATTTGACATCACACAGCCTGGCAGTAGTAAGTTGGGGATTCATACTAGGTCTCTGAACCTTCAGTCCAGAGTTCTGCCCACTTCCCCATCCCTGCCTTTGAGATCGGGTGAAGTCAAAGATGGGAAGATGTTATAGGAGTGGCTGCTCAAGGAAAGTGGCGAAGGGGAAGAAACACACATGTTGTTCTCCCGATTCCCTTTCCTCCAGCTCTCAGCTACTGCCATCTGCGTTCTTCAAGGACAGCACAGGATAATGAATATTGAAGTAACCCAACACTAAGTAGGTTTCTGCTTCTGAGAATTGCCCTTGGTATGGGCAGACAGGGCTCGCTCTCTCTGACATCTGCAAACACTCATTCATTCATCTAACACTTACCAGGACCTACCGTGTGACAGGCGTTATGCTCTGAGCTACAGGAGACATGCCTTGACCAAGATTAGATGTCTCACTGCAGGCTCTCCCTGTCTTCTGGGGAACATGAGTGAGGTTTGACGGCTGTGGTTGCTGTCTCTAGCCAACTGCAGTGAGATGGGTAAGCTCAACCAATTGGAGTGGAATAAAGGATTGGTTGAATTTTAAAATATGAAAGAAGTATGTGACTGAGCTGAAGACTACATCACCGAGTTGATAGATATTCGTCTTTATTTAAGTCTATGATTCTAGGATTAGGATTTGTTTGTCTTAGTCCCTTTAGTCTTAGATACTGTAACTTTCACTAAAACATGCAAAACAATGAGCCATTAAACAAACCAACTAGCCAGGGTCCTGGGCTTTCTGTTTAAGTCGAGCTTAAGGGAGCTAACAAATTAAAAGGGTGTCTGCCTCCAGTCTGCGGAATCCAGAATTTGGGAGCAATTATTTGCACTTGTGAGTCTGTGAGTGAAGTTGGAACAGTGCTGGCCTTGGAGTCATGTGATGGTCTGCCTTGAAATCTTGCCTCTGTTGGGGTCACACTAGCTAACTGATCCTACTGTGAGCAGGCTACTTAGAGATCCTATTTTCTCATCTGTAAAATTGGGACAATGCCGTATACAGAAGAGGTTTTGGTAAGGATTAAGTAACTTTCTAATATGGTACCCTGAACCCAGTAGGAGTTCAACATATGTAACCTAGCTCTCATCCCTGGTACTTCACTCTCCTGCTCCCTTTCATTCTCATTGGATTTCTAGACAAATGGTTTCTACCCCTTATTAAAATATGACTCCTACTGCTGAGAAAACCCTATTTGAGTATGTGACCACAGGTTAACTCAGAGAAGCTGAAAGGTGAAAGAGCTCTAGTTAAGTAAAGATTGAAACTCTTGGAGACAGGGAACTGTGTGAGTCTCCAGGGGAGACGGGCAGGAGTGGAGGGATTAAAGACTGTAGCATGGTGTGGGAGAGAGGCAGTGGGTCAAGGAGGACAAGCTCTGGAGGGCTGTGTGTGGTACTGACTGTTGTAATAGGTACCCTAAGTGCTTATAAATGGATTTGAATTTCAGATGTCACTGAATTGGAGTAAAATGAGGGCAAAGGATGTAAGACCCAGCTCTTCCAGTTAAAGAGCTACCTTGACCCATTTCTTCTCTTGTATGAATTTGAAATGGAGCACATTGCTGTGATGAGAATCCTCCTTTAAAGACTGCCTGGATTGGCCAGTGTAGAGGCCACTTGGTTCAACCCCAAGCATTTCATTTGCTTCTCCTTCCATTAGCCAGGGTTACGAGGTGGGTGAGACAGTCTTCTACACTCATCTGGTGTGGCATCATGAAGGTAATCATTATAAACATTAGGGAGCAAATCAAATTTTGGGTTGCTACTCAACTGGCCATATCTGCTCTTTTATTGTCCTAAAAGCACTTTCTATGGAGCTAGATTGTGGTTTAATGAGGATATTGGTTGGGAGGAGGCTGGTTGCAGTGGCAGTGTAGATGATCTTGGAAAGCGCAAAGAGGTCACCTGCCAGGACATACTGATGCACTAATAGCTTCCAGAAGGTGTGATGATGGGCATCTCTGCAGCCACAGAGATCTCACAATCAGAGAAATGTTGATGGGAGTCTTAGTCTTTCATTACTTGCTAGTTGAGGCAATAAAATGGGCTCCAGGATTAGATCCTAATTTGATAAACCCTAAAATAAGTGTATTAGTCTCTCACTGAAATGTTCACAATGCATATGCTTACACATCTAACCCATCTGCAAGTTCGATTCTGCCTCTGAGTTGTAACCTAAGTCTGTCCATTTTCCTTGGTCTCTCCAACTACAAATGAGTCAAGTTTTCATCTTCTTTCCCCTTCAATTGTTATTGTAATGAACCAGGGTAGTTTAGTAGATGTGAAAATGGGCTCTGAGGTCACATTTTCTAGGTTTAAATCCCAGCTTTGCCACTTACTAGCTGTGCAATATTAGGCAAGTTGCCGAACCCCTCTGAGTTTTAGTTTCCTCATCCATAAAATAGGTAAAATACTTCTTCATAGACAGGATGCCTGGTGGACAGTAAGGGCTTAATAAACACTCTACTTCTTTTTCCCCTCTAGGAAATGCCTCCTTGGTGTTCAGGCTTCCTCTCTAGACCTGCCCCTATCCTCTATTGAAAATGCATGCTCAGTCGCTTCAGTTGTGTCCGACTGTTTGTGATCCCATGGACCATAGCCTGCCAGGCTCCTCTGTCCATGGGATTTTTCCAGCAGGAATACTGGAGTGGGTTTCTGTACCCTCCTCCAGGGGATCTTCCTGACCCAGAGATTAAACCCACGTCTCCTGAATTGCAGGTGGATTCTCTACTGCTGAGCCACTGGAGAAGCCTGAAAATACAAAAACGAAGTATGTTTATCTCCACCTAGTAATCAAACTGCTTACATGGACTATAGGGCCTGATGACACCTGGCCCCAGCCAAAGCTTGATATTATGCCTTCCATTTCCCA
Organism: Cervus canadensis; assembly: GCF_019320065.1. Taxonomy (NCBI): domain Eukaryota; kingdom Metazoa; phylum Chordata; class Mammalia; order Artiodactyla; family Cervidae; genus Cervus; species Cervus canadensis. The sequence goes on from NC_057401.1 coordinate 1,475,035, forward strand.
TAATCTGGCCACACGTATTTCCAGTGATTACTCCAACATATTAAGCAAATTTCTACCCCAGGACTTTCACATACCATTTCCTCTGCTGGGAACGGTCTTCCCTGAGATGTTTGCAGGCTGTTCCCTTCTCACCCTCAGGTATCAGCTTAGGTTCTCCATTTCAGAGCCTTTCTTAACTGCTCCACGTGGAATAGTCTTCCCTGCACCCTGAGACTCTTTCTCGGGTTACTCGGTTGGTTGGCTTGCTGGCGGCTGTTGGTACTGTTTGCTCTAGCATCAGTGCTTAGGGCTCTGTCCGCGTCTCCTGCAGCCGTGATGGAGGCCTCTCGCTCCCAATAGCCAGCCCTGCCTTCCCCAGCTGCCCTCTGGCTGCAGGCCTCCTTTGCCTGTAAACTGAGAATAGCCAGAGTGCCTGGGGCCGCCCACGCCGACGTCTAAATATTCCCGCTTCTTCACCCCTGTGGCCCACGCTGCCCCGGAGGTCCCCTTCTGTGAGACTTGCAGCCTCCCTGGCTCCTTGCCTTGCTGGTCCCGCTTCCCTACTTCCCTTCCAGGGTCTTCTGGAGCATCTCCTGATAAGTGCGTCACCATCACCCAAACCTCATCTCCGAGTTTGCTTCTGGAGAGTCCAAACTAAGACAGTTATTATCTTCCTAAATAGTTTCTGATGTTCCATTAGAACATAATATCCATGAGAACAGGGCCTGTTACAGTAATCATCTCTGTACATGTTTACGGATAGAAATGTATTCATACAGAGATTACAAATTATATTTATAACCAGTGTGACATTTTTTGGACATAAGCGTACATCATCTTGAAAATTCCAGCCATTACACATCAACCTACCCTTCCTGCCCTCACTATGTTTCTGAATGATAAACACTACCTTGTTACAGGGGACTCATGTATAGGTTTAGTGCGTTTTCATGTTTTATGTTAAATATAAAGGATAATATGGCAAAAGCAAAAGCTTGGTTTGGACTTCAGGTGAATACCTAGAATAAAGTTCTGAAAGTATGTTTTTTCTTTAGGATTTACTGCCTAATTATATTTTCAGCCCTCTAAGATACCCAGCAAGAATGTTTATAGTTGCTGAATTCTGACAGCTCTAAATCGGCTCTGTGTGTTGAGCTGGAGAGACAGATTTTGGCCCTGAGGGTTCATAGAGCAGAGCTGAGAGTCGCGGTGGAGGGAGACTGGAGGAGAGTGAGGGATGACTCTGATGTTGTAATTAGGCCTGCTTCTGGGAAGGTGAGGAGAGTGAATCATGAGGGGCCGCTGAAGACTGTGTTGGGGGACAAGCCTGGTAGAGTTGTAAAAGCCTTGTAATCTGATCTGCAGTATGAAGTTGGTGGGTGGTTATTGATTTCCCAGGGGGTGGAATCACTTTTCTTCATGACGCAGTGGCTAGAGGAGGGAGGCTGTGAGAACCGTTTGCTGTCAGACCAGAGCTGTGTGTGGTCGTTCTCCTGCGTGTCCAGCTGATGGAACCCAGTGGCCTCTGACACCTGCAGACGCTGCCCACACCAAGCAGAAGGGAAACAGCTGAGCAGAGCTGGGCTGGCACTGCTCAGCTTTGCAAACTGGGTAAATGCTGGGTTTCAACTAGGGGTCTTCCCTGCTTGCTCAAAGGCTGGTGGGAGGGGACGAGAGCAGGGCAAGCCTTGACCACCTCAAGTTCCTCACGGTCCCCCAGGAGGGATGAGCTGAACTGAATTTGCCTCTCAGTCAATAGGAACTTGACCAAAGCAGGACGAATTTCACTTTAAAGCCTGTGAAAAATCAAACAGGATTGAAGAGTCCGTTAGCCTACACAGGTGACAGAGTAAGGGGCTGGCTCTGAGTGGAATGAAATTCCAAGTGAAGGCTGCCACAGGCAGACTTAGAAATGGGGTAACCACACTGAGGATGGGATTGAGGCCTCAGTGATATAGATACCTCGTGTGTTTAACCTTTCTCTGCAAAGAGAGGGCCTCCTGAATGTTCTCAAGTCTCTTTATTCTGCTGGTGGAAGCAGGATGTACCTGGGATGGAAGATCAGCAAACATGTCCCTAGCAGGGCTATAAGGTGCCAGTCTCATCTTCATATGTTCATGTGTGATTTTTCTGGCTCTTGCTCCCTCTACCTTAGCTTCAGAGAGGAGAGGTCGTGCCTTCTTTTTATGGGCATTGCTTTTTATCCAAAGGCCTCTGTAGACCCTCCCTGAGTTCTGAGATGATGTATACAGGTCAGTATAGGACTGATACAGAAATGTGCTCAGTCGCTCAGTCATATCCGACTTTGTGCCACCCCACGGACTGCAGCCCGCCAGGCTCCTCTGACCATGGGATTCTCCAGGCAAGAGTACTGGAGTGGGTTGCCATGCCCTCCTCCAGGGGACCTTCCTGACCCAGGGATCAAACCCAGTCTCCCCCACTGCAGGTGGATTCTTTACTGACTGAGCCACCAGGGAAGCCTGGTACTGAACTGGTACCTCTGAAAAGACCACGAGGGATGATGTTGTTGTTCAGTTGGTGAGTCGTGTCTGACTCCTGGTGACCTTGTGGAATGTAGCAAGCCAGGCTCCTCTGCCTGTCATCTCCCGGAGTTTGCTCAAATTCATGTCCATTGAGTCAGTAAGGCTATCTAACCATCTCATCCTCTGCCTTCTTCTTCTCATTTTGCCTTCAATCTTTCCCAGCATCAGGGTCTTTTCCAATGAGTTAGCCTTTCATACCAGGTGTCCAAAGTATTGGAGATTCAGCTTCAGCAACCGTCCTTCCAATGAATTTTCAGGGTTGATTTCCTTTAGGATTGACTGATGTGATCTCCTTGCAGTCCAAGGGACTCTCTAGTCTTCCCCAGCACCACAGTTCAAAAGCATCAATTCTTCGGTGCTCAGCCTTCTTTATGGACCAACTCTCTCATCCGTACATGACTAGTGGAAAAATCATAGCTGTGCCTATATAGTCCTGTGTTGGCAAAGCGTTGTCTCTGTTTTTTAATACACTGTCTAGGTTTGCCATAGCTTTCCTTTTAAGGTGCAAGCGTCTTTTTGATTTCATGGCTACAGTCACCATCCATAGTGATTTTGACTGCACCTGTACATGAGAGATGATGGTGTACCACAACTACTGGAGACAATTTGAATTTAGAATGTGGGGTTTATTCTGTCCTCAGCTTTGGGCTTCAGCTTCATTTCTGGGATATTAATAAGAATCTCATTGTTCTGTTACATAGACATGGTCACATAGCATGAGAAATGGGAAGATCCAAGTCTAGCCCAGGTGCTACCGGAGCAGAGAACAGGGTTACCCAAGTTAGACTTGGGGTGTCAGAAATGTTGACATAGGGGATTTGGCAACTAAGTTAGACCCTCAGAGGCAAGGAGTTAGGTGAAGATGGATGGGATAAGTACATTCTGGGCAAAGAAAACAATGTGTGAAAACTGAGAGGCATGAGGGGTGGCAAGGCTATGGTGGAGTGGCGTGGGAGGTGGAGGCTGGAGGGGCGAGTGATGTCTGCCCATTGAGGGCCTTTAGCTCTGCCAAAGCGTGTATGAAACTCACCCGAGGGCCCTTGGAGAGGCTGTCCTGAAGCTCCTATGGAGGGGAGTCCCATGGTCAGGTTTGAGTTTTGGGAAATTCTTGCTGCTGAGATTGGAAGAGGGGATCAGTTTGGGAGCCTTGGAACAGAGGATACAGGAAGTTGGTCTGGGGGTTAGATGGATTTGACTTCTCAGTGGAGAAGATGTTGGGGATAGAAGAAGAAATCAAGTCTGCTTGGTTGACTGTGTGCCTGGGGGTGTGTTTGTTCAGAGTGAGCACAGGAGAAGAAGCGGACTCTTGGGGGAAGATAGCAAGTTCAGATGTTGCTCTTAGGAGCATTTTCCTCTGGGGCTGCAGCTGTGGCTGTGATCACAGGTGTATCTGTGACCTGATGCACCTCAAGGTGGTTTTCCAGAATGGACCAAGGATCCATTTTGATCTTTCCTTGGGCTGATAGCGGGGAGAAGGAGGCGATGAAAAAGACCATCTTATTTGAAGTGTCCCTGAATTGTGAAATTTTTGCAAAAACATATCACACTCCAAGAGACTTATGAATTCAGGCAGTGGCACCTTCTGCCAAAGGATAAAACTTTCTCTGAAAAGGAAGAATTCAGAGCCCAGAAACGCTGCATTTTTGCCTCTGCAAGTCACTTTGACAAAAGAAAACTCCTTTCTGTGGCAAAACAGAGTTGAGTAGCTCTGCGGGTTCCTGAGTGCCTGGTCTGAATTACCATTTGAGCTTGTCATCGCCTGATGGCAGACCTCCAGCCTTGTTTGGGCTCAGTTTCCCAGGCTGGGTTTGCAGGTCTCTGATCCTCATTGCCCCTTCATATAAACATTGATTTAAGGCTCTGCAATATTTATCTTTTAAATCATTTCTGTTTGTTTGCTTTACAATCAAGTCACAATTTAGAAATGCTGCTTCCTGAGGCTTTACAGACTAATATGATTTCACAGCTGCAATTACAAATGAGAAAAATTATTTCATCTCAAAACAGAGGAGCCAGACGTTTCTGAGAAATCATGGTTAACGAGAAGACAAAGTACTTTCTGAAAAGCAGGTCACACTGTTAGTGGCTTCCTCAGCTAAAGTCTTGCTGACTCTCAGAACCAAGGCCTCACCTTGTGGGGATGCTGGGTTTGATAGCCTGTAAAGTAGGTGACTTTCAGATTGGAAACCACGGATTCTGCTGCGGCTTGGTCTGGAGCGCCCATAGCTCCAGTGGTTTGTAAACAAGGCAAACACCCACCGTCTTTCCACCTAGCAAAGATATCTTTCTTCCCGCCCCTTCCTTTCAAACTCTGTTTTATGAATCATAGAATTTTGGATGAGGCCTTAACAGTCATTCTGTTAACCTTGCATCTGATACTTTGAGTACCTCTTCATCATTCCTTCTCAGAAGCAGCTATGTGTGTGTTAGTTGCTCAGTCGTGCCTGACTCTTTGTAATCCCATGGACAGAGGAGCCTGGCAGGCCACTGTCCATGGGATTCTCCAGGCAAGAATACTGGAGTGGGTAGCCATTCCGTTCTCCAAGGGATCTTCCCAACCCAGGGATTGAACCTGGGCCTCCTGCATTGCAGGCAGATTCTTTATCATCTGAGCCACTAGGGAAGTTCTCAGGAGCAGCTAAGCTACCTACTTTTAAAATATTTCTAGGGATGGAAAACTCACTGTTATATTTTTTCATGAGAATCTACTAATTTAGCTCCATTTTAAGTAGAGTGTAAAGCCTCGTACTTCTCAAGGAGGTCTTCATTAATACCTGAAATCTTTCAACTGGCCCTTTCCCTTACACTCATATCTTTGTAAGGAGATCTGGCTGAAGCATCTCAACTAGAGTACCAGCAGAATGAACTTTAAAAAGTATTCTTGTTTTATTTATTTGGTGGTGCTGGGTCTTACTGGTGGCACACGAGACCTTTAGCTGTGGCATGCGGTATCTAGTTCCCTGACTAGGGATCGAACCAGGACCCCCTGCACTGGGAGTGCAGAATCCTAGCCACTGGACCACCCGGGAATTCCCAGAATGAATTTCAAAGGAGAAATCTGACCTTTACTACTTTGCTGCTCTGTTTTATGGCCAATGACGGTTGCCGTTCCAAGAAAGTCAAGGCATCAGCTTTTTCTTGTCTGCTTGAGTCTGCCTCTTATCTCTGTTGACTCTCTTGCTCTGATGGGCATTCTCTCCCACCCAAGAATAGAGACTGGCACTTAGGGAACCTTCAATACATGGCAGACTGACTGACTAAGTGAAGTGAAGGAATGAGTTACTTAGTTGTCTCAATTTTGTCTACCTTTACAAAGCTCCTTTCTGTAGATCCTGTGTGTGTGTGTTAGTCACTCAGTTGTGTCTGACTCTTTGCGACCCCATGAACTGTAGCCCACCAGGTTCCTCTGCCTATAGAATTTTTCAGGCAAGAATACTGGAGTGGGTTGCCTATTCCTCCTCCAAGGGATCTTCCCGACCCAGAAATCAAAACTATGTCTCCTGCATTGGCAGATGGATTCCTTACCACTGAGGCACCTGGGAATTCCCATTTACAGATGTGGAGGTTTTAAATGATTTTAAATCTTGGATCACAAAAGTCTATTGTTTTAGGCTTTAAAACATTGTTTTTTTATGCTTTAAACTCAAGACCATACATTTCCTTCTTCAGATCTTTCTTTAAACTCTTGCCAAATCTTTAGTTTCAACAGAAAATAAGAATATTGTGTCAGAGGGTAGGAAAGCAGAGAGAGACAATCAGGCAGTTTCATTCTCATTTGCCATCACTTGGCCTACTGCAGTAGCGTATTCTCTGGTCTCTGCTCTTTGGCCTTTTTTGCCTCCAGCTGTTCCACACACGGTGGAATGTGTGTATTCTAAGCTGCTTCAGTCATGTCTGACTTTTTGTGACACCATGGACTGTAGCCTTCCAGGCTCCTCTGTCCGTTGGATTCTCCAGGCAGGAGTACTGGAGTGGGCTGCCATGCCCTCGTCCAGGGGATCTTCCCTACCCAGGGATCAAACCTTCATGTCTTATTTCTCCTGCATGGGCAGGTAGGTTCTTTACCACTAGTGCCACCTGGAAGCCCACAGTGACATGAGTCATCTTAAAAAAGATATTGTTATGACTCCCTTTGCCCAGAGAACTGTGGAAGAACAAGATTTTTGTTGTTTTAGATTTCCTTCATTGCAATCTTTTTATTTTACAAGCAAAATTAGCTTTTCAAAAAGGAAGACTTTATAATCCTTACCTCATTTAATAAAAGAAAGAACATTTCTTCTGGTGGGGTTTAATTATGACATCATCAGTGAAGGAAGTTAATTTTCATGAAGTTGGTGAACTTCAAATGAACTCAGTTTTACCTATAGCATCGTTCTTTTATTTTTAAAGAAGATTTCTATTTTAAAGAAGATTTCTCTGGGTATTGATAGCGAGGAAAGGTTACTCTTTGATTCTTGTTGCTTATAATGCCGATTAGGTTTTGGTCTGCATTCAAACACTAGGTAAATGACATCTTGGATCAATGATACACCATTTCTGTGGTCCTTTATGTATGTACTTATTGGCTGTGCCTCATGACATATGGAATCTTAGTTCCTTAACCAGGGATGAAACCTGTACCCCTGCTTTGGTAGTGCAGATTCTTAACCCCTGGACCACCAGGAAAGTCCCAATAAAACAAGCATTCTTACAAATACAATTTCCTGCAACAAGGAAAAAGTTTCAAAGTTACAAGTTAACGTCTTTTAGAAGGTGACTTTTAAAACAAATTGTTAAATAAATGTTGCAGGAAATTTCTTTAGCCATTTTAATAAAGAGACTTGGACAAAATTTCAACTTTATGGTGACAAGATATGGAATAAGCAAAGATTTAACTTAAATTTTATGGTAATTAGTATGTAGATGTTATGCAGTCTTTTTTCTTATCTCTCTAAACAAAGGATAATGGCTAACTCAACACCTTGTATTCTCAAAAGTCCTTAGGTCAACCATTTCTTAAGTCCAAATAAAATACCATTAACTTGTAACCTTTGATTACATCTATAGTACTGAACAAAGCTGAATCAAAATTTTGTTGCCTATAATTTTCTTTTTCAATAGAGTTATAACCTTATGCCTACCACTGAATTTAAGAATTTTCTTTTTCAATATTATCTTCTATTATTCTAGAGCTTCCCTGGTGGCTCAGATGGTAAAGAATTGGCCTGTAATGCAGGAGTACTGGGCTTCATCCCTGGGTCCAGAAGATCCCCTGGAGAAGGGAATGGCTACCCACTCCAGTATTCTTGCCTGTAGAATTCCGTGGACAGAGGAGCCTGGCGAGCCATAGTCTATGGGGTCGCTAAAGTCGGACACAACTGAGTGACTAACACCCACTATAACTTTATGCCTACCATTGAATTTAAGAATTTTTCTTTTCAGTATCATCTCCTATTATTCCACCTCCAAGAGACTATTCTACTTACCCAGGTCCGTGGACGCTGATATTTATTTTTACAATTTTTATTGACGTGTAGCTGATTCACAATGTCGTGCCAGCCTCTGCTGTGCAGCACAGTGACTCAGTTACACACACATTCTCTTTAATATTTGTTTCTATTGTGGGTCATCACAGGATATCAAGTATAGCTCCTTGTGCTTTATAGTAGAACTTTGTTGTTTGTCTGTCCTACATATAATAGTTTATTCAACACATCTGCGACACAACCTCAAGTCTGTTCTCTATGTCTGTGTTTTGTGGATGTGTTCATTTGTGCCATATTTTGGATTCCACTTGTAAGTGATGTCATTTGGTATTTGCCTTTCTCTGTCTGACTTACTTCAGTTAGTATGATAATCTCTAGTTGCATCCATGTTGCCACACATGGCACCATTTTCTTCTTTTATATGTTTGAGTAATATTCCATTGTATATAGTACCATATCTTGGTCCATGTAGCCTGAATCACTCTCTGTTCTTTAAATCTCCACTCCTCCAAAGGCAATATTATTTACTCACCAGTGACCATCTCAAAAGACACCTCTTTCGTTCATTCCACCAAGATTTACTGAATAGCTACTATGATCCAGATACTGTGTTGGACACTGGAGATTTAATTTGGCTGTCATGAAGCTTACACTTTGGTTGGATGAATGGGCACTAATTAATTACACTGGTTAGAACTTAATTACAAACTGAGTTTGGTGCTCTGAGAGAAGGGATATGATTCTGTTAGAGCCCATGAAGCTTCTATGCACCTTCCAGCCGTAGATTATTTCTCCCTTCTGAAGCCCTCATGGCATTTGATAACTCTTCCAGTTGAAATCTTTGGCTGTGAGCAACATAAACCTATTCTAGTAAATTTAAGTAAAAATTAGTGCATTTAGATAATAAGGAGTAGTCCAAGAATAAGAGGAAAAGCTGGGGAACCAGTCTTCAGAGAGGGGAGACGCAGAGTAGCCCTGGGAGAGGAGGCAGCAGCTGCCAGTGGGCAGCCTTCCTAGGGCGCTTCTGTGCACACAGGTGAGCTCCTCTGTCTAGTGGCTAAGAGCACAGGCTCTGCAGTCAGACGGGAGTCACCACCTACTATCTGTGCAGCCAGGGGCATGTCCCTCTGTTTCCTCATCAGCACAAGGGGAGAAATGACAGTGTCTGTCTGCCTCCTATAGGCTTTGGGAACATTAATGGAGGTAGTTCGTGCAAGACTCTTAAAATACACCTGGCACATTGTAGGCACTCAGCATGTTAGCAGGGTCAGCAGTTACTGTTTTTACAATTTCCTTGAGGTTCAAATCAAGGGGATATCCTAAATAGGGTCCCTTGCTCCTTGGGAGAAAAGCTATGACCCACCTAGACAGCATATTAAAAAGCAGAGACATTACTTTGCTGACAAAGGTCCATCTAGTCAAGGCTATGGTTTTTCCAGTGGTCATGGATGGATGTGAGAGTTGGACTATGAAGAAAGCCAAGCACCAAAGAATTAATGCTTTTGAACTATGGTGTTGGGGAAGACTCTCAAGGGTCCCTTGAACTGCAAGGAGATCCAATCAGTCAATCCTAAAGGAAATCAGTCCTGAATATTCATTGGAAGGACTGATGTTGAAGCTGAAACTACAATTCTTTGGCCACCTGATGCAAAGAACTGACTCATTGGAAAAGACCCTGATACTAGGAAAGATTGAAGGTGGGAAGAGAAGGGAACGACAGAGGATGAGATGGTTGGGTGTCTTCACCAACTCGATGGACATGACTTTGAGTGTACTCCGAGAGTTGGTGATGGACAGGGAGACCTGATGTGCTGTAGTCCATGGGGTCACAAAGAGTCAGACATGACTGAGCGACTGAACTGAACTGAGCCTGACCCTTGTCCAGAGGAAGGCAGGGAGCCTTGTGACAGTGTCTCTCGGATCATATTCCATTGCAGATTGGCTCCCAGGGTGAGACTAGGATGCTATGCCAGGAGAAGGTGTGGATCCGGGGCTGACAGAACAAGAGATGGTGTCTACTTCCTCCTGCCTTTACCTTATTCTGCCTTCTGCCTTTGCTCTTTGTATTGTTGCTGACTCCTTCTGTCAGGTTTTAAGTATCTACTGGGTGAGAACCATATATTATCTCTGTACATCCAGAAATACAGTGCCTTCCACATCAGAGATGTTCAACTGTTTATTTGCTGTATTGAATTAAAATAAAATCGGTGCTTATGATTCACATTTCAGTGCTAGAAGCATCTAGGTGGGGATGACTTGAAATTTTCTGAATTTTTCAGTTCCCTCAAGGTTTGCTGGCTTTAAGAGAAATATAGAAAGAAAGCTGCATAGGATTTCAGAACCTTCCAGATATTTCCTGACACAGCAGTGCCAAGAGAGTTACCCTTCTTTGCAAAGGTTTTAATTTATTTAAAATGAAAGCCGTGGTGCATAATGAAGTGGGAGGTAGTTCTTTTTTTTTTTTTTAACTATTTATGCTAGTGAAAAATGTCTATCAATAAGGGTATGATAAATGAACAAATGTATCCATACTAAACAAATATATCCATACTGTAAAACAGCTGCAAAAACTTAATGTTGATCCCTATATATAATAACATAGAAAGAGCTCCAAAAACTGTTGGTGACTAAAACAATATCAAAGTACAGAACAATACATACAGTATAGTCCTCTTTTATAAAAAGGAAATAAAACAAAAATGATGCTATGCTTTTTATACTGATAAAACATAAAAAAATGACCTTGAAGGATTATCATCATAGTGTGATATGTTTTACTTAAATAAAAAGCCAAATCAAAAAGATGCTACATATTTTATACCAGTATACACTCACATATACACACATACATTTTTATATGTATATACACATACATGTGTATAGAATACAATAACTGGTTGGTTGTCTCTTGAGAGTGGGAGTTGAGAGAAGGCCAGAATTGTGAATAATTTTCTAAGAAAATAGTAACCTAATTTCTAACATTTACATTTTTATAGGAAGGATGTATTCATGAATTGTTTATGTAATGAAACATTATCTAGAAAAGAAAGAAAAGCAATTAAAACAAACAAGGGCGCTCACATGCCTCTGAACCGCCTTCGTTCCAGAATGCCGGGACATTCTGCTTCCTGTCATCACCAAGGAACTGAAGGAGCTGCTGGAGCAGAAGGATGATATGCAACACCAGGTCCAGGAGAAGAAGTACTGTGTCGAATTACTCAACAGCATTTTGGAGGTCCTCAGCTGTCAGGACGCGGTGAGTCTTCATGATGATGTAGACGTCTTGAACTCAGACTAGCGCTCAGTTGATTAAGTTCTAAAATATTGATGCTGATGAATAGCAGTTGAAGTCTAAAGATAAAAGTCAATGGCTTGCTCAGCGGGCTTATTTTTCCAGTGACTAACTTCCCATCTGTTAAAGACGGCTTGGGGACTAGAGCTAAGCGTGTAGCATTTTGTCACCATATTTCTTTTTGGATAGGCTTTCTTAGGGTATGGGTATGGACATATTGCAGACTTTTTAGATGAATTGTTCATTTATTAAAACCCTGACTTGTAGGGATGGAAATGAGGAAATTTTTCTATGCCTACAAGTGAGAAAACTCACTTACCTGCTTTCTGGGATGATTTTCTTTGGTTTTCCCTCTTCATTTACCTCCCACAGTGGTGAGATGGTTAAGACTCTTTCTGGATGAACAGACTGCTCAGGCCTAGACTCTAGAGGTAGGTTGAGGAGTAAGATGGTGCTAGGGAGATGGCCGGGGCAGTGAAGCCAGTGTATACTGGTTGACATCATTCAGAGACTAGGCAAGCTTGAGCCCAGAAGGAAAGTCTTGGTGGGAGTAAGTAGAGGGCTTCCAAAGGGCAGAGTCTGCAGAAGACAATGAGGAAGATGGAGTGGTGATAACAGTAAAGACTGGGAAGCAGTGATTAAACACGGGACTAGAATTCTTGAGACTGGAAGATGGAGGTAAATATTCTTGGTTTGACTCAAGTTCGTTTGCAACCTTACTTCAACCTTGAATAATGTCCAGGAGTATCTGTCCCTAGATGGGCTGCTTTCAGAGCACTAGGTAGACCCAAACAACCAGTAAATCTTCCCTAAGTATTTGTGTGACCATCCCCTCTCCTCCCTTCAGATTCACTGAGAAGGGCTTTCTAGATGATTGACTGTATTAGAAAACTGCAAAACAGTACTTTTTCCTGCTCATATCCAATAGTCAACTGTTATTATCAATTTCCTAGTATGTCTCTCTTCTGTCTTGTCTTTTCCACTTTTACCATCCTGGTTGTTTTCTCTTGTCTCATTTCTAGGTAAATGAGATATGTAGCTAGCTTCATTCATTCATTCATTTGTACATATGATGTACTAGGTATGTACAGGGTATGTACTAGGTATGTATGCATTTGGCACACAAAGACATGTCTTTTTTCCTAAGAAAATACTTATAAATATATAAAGAAAAAGTGACAATATATACAAAGACTAAAATCTGGATACATCCTAGGAACTGGAACTACACAGATATGTGTGTGTGTGTGTGTAAACATTTTTGTCAAGGAAGCCTTCTCAAGAGAAGGAAAGCTTCAATTTCACTATTCAAAAGTGATTAATTAAATAATGATCACATTGCTACTTTATTTGCTGTTCTGTAAACACTTGCTAAATGCAGTCCAAGCCTTCTTTTGTCACACATTGATCACTGCTAAAGATTATCACTCTCATTTTACAAATGAAAACCTGAAATTCACAGACTTAAAGTTCAAGGCCACACAGCAAATAAATAGAAGGCTGAAAATTCAAACCCAGGTTGTCAGACTCCAAAGTCTGCGTAATTATAGACACTGAGGATAGAAAAGCATGGTCTTTTCCCTCTTGTATTTTCCTATCCTGTCTTTTTTGTGGGGAGAGTGAGTACAATGCCCCAAAGCTTGGGTACCTAAAATTCACTCTGTGAGAACGTTATGATGACAGTGTTGTTTTCATCAGCATGTTCTCTAGCCAGCTGTTGAACTGGTTCCAGTCTTTGCTATTTGATCTTTAAAAAAAATTTAGGGAATGTTTGCTCTTACTCTCACAATGTAAAAAAAACATAACGATTGGCCCACTATATCTCCAGAAATTTCCCAAAGAATATGGCTTCTTCCTGTTGAAAAAAAGTTTCCAATGTTTCTCATATAGTAGTGCTCAAGTCCCTTTTCATAGGGAAAAATTCTAGCTACTTGGGCTTATGCTAGTGTACCCTGGTTTGAGCATACATTTATCATGTGTTCTGTCAATTTCCTGATTTGGTAAAGGGATGGCCCCAGTTCACAAATCAGTTGTTAAGCAGCAATGCTAGGCCCTGCCTGTCCCAGGGGAGTGGGCCCCTAGAATCCTATCCTGACAGGTTGTCCTCATTTTGTACATTGGGTAACAACAGACACTGGTGAGAAGAAGCTGCTCCCTCACATACCCCAAGTACTTGGGACCTCAGAGCCAGCGAGTGAGTGGGAGGCCCCGGGCCCCCTTGGGGCTTGTGGCAGCTGGACTTGAGGTGTGTGGGAGATGTAGGGTCACTCTCCAGTGCCTCTGAGTATGTTGGTTTGGTAATGGCTTCTGAACACGGGACTCACCCACCTCTTTCTCAGGATGAGCAGCTGTCTTTGCTGGTGAGAGGGTAAATAGTATTGCTACCATTGGGTTAGGTACAATGTTGGCACAGTGTGTGAGCTTCACATCTAACTTCTCCAGCTCATGAAGATAGGAATCTCTCCTTCCTCTTATCAAAGACGTTTTCTTCCATGAAGAAGATCCATTCAGTAACCATTATTAGTTTGAGTTAAACCAAAAGTCAGAAGTCCCAAAGTACCTAATGTAAGTCTCTGTTATTCTAGGACATGGAAGCTCTCAACTCTGGTTACCGTTACATGACAGGAGAAGCTTTAAAAGTAGTTGTGCCTAGGTGCCACTCCTAGCTGTTGTGCTTTGATTGACTGGCATTGGCCAGAGCATCGCAATAACATGCTCATGGGGTGATGATAATGGGCAGCCAGGGTGGAGGACCACAGCCTTAGTGCAAAATGTCTTAGACATGAGTGTACCGCCCAGTGACCTGGAGGAGATCGTTAGGTTTGGAGGATGGGGCTGATCTCGGGTCGCCCCAGCCTGCAGCAGCTTGAAGCAGGTTTTGGTTCTCAGCCCGAGGGTGAGGTTGGTCCATGGCAGTGAGAATACTGAATCCTAGCCACTAGGCCAGTGGCCAGTGACAAGGCCCTGGTCCTTTGGCTTTGCAGAAAAGAATTCCCACAAAGACAGAAAGTAGTGAAACAAGTAAAGTGTTTATTAGGAGGAAGGAGTATAGTCCATGTGGATAGATGCAGGCAGACCCATGGAGAGAGTCACTCCCTTGTGGTATTTAAAATCACTTACATGGGGCATTTCTTCCAGGTTTCCTTTGGTCAGTCATTTTGATTTGCCTGATTCTGAGTCCTTATTTTGTCCGTCTCAGGGTCCTCTCGTGTGTGTATGTGTGTGCGCTCGCGCGCGTGCATGCATCTTTCAGCCAAGATGGATTCCCGTGAAGAGGCCTATTGGTAGCTTAGCGTCACTGCTATTTTGACTTCCAAGGAACTTTCTAGTTGGGAAGGTCTCCTTGACTTTGAGAATGAGAAATATGAGGTCTCTTATCTGGGCAGGGCCCAGCCTCATCTCTTGATTGTTGTTGTCCTGTTGTTGTTGTTGTTTAGTTGTTCAGTTGTGTCCAATGCTTTTTGACCCCATGGACTGTAGTCCTCCAGGCCACTAGTCTCCTCTGTCCACGGAATTTCCCAGGCAAGAATACTGGAGTGGGTTGCCATTTCCTTCTCCAGGGGACCGTCCTGACCCAGGGATCTAACCTGGCTGCCCTCCCCTGCCTTGATTGTCCGGCTGTTGATGTTTTGGAGTCTGTGTCTGCAGGGAACGGACTCCAGTTGCTCACTTGGTGGGGGTGGGAGGCACCCACCTCCGGCTTCAAGGCCTGATTATTTATTTTTCTAACAAATGCCCAGATGATATGGATACTGCTGGCCCAAGGACTACACTGTAAGAACCACTGCTCTAATATGACCTAATTTTTTTTAATCTTCACTATTCACCAGAAATGGAAGAACAGTTGGGCTCATCGTCAGTTCTCTGGCTTCTTAATTGAAGAGCCCTTTCCAGTCTATAAACCATCTCCTCTTCCAATATGGCATTTAATAAACCGTAAAATGGCAAAGTCTTCAAACACATTCATTTGTGCTCATCAACTCATTTTTATGTGGTGGTGGGGACATGGCCTGTATGAAGATCTGACTTTGAAAATCCAAACCATCAGACGTGCTTTTGGTTTCTTCAGGCACCAACTTCTCAAAATTGGAAATTTGGAAGAAAAAAATGAGAAAGACTCCTAGGGTAAATGCCTGGATTTTTCTTCTGGTTGCTTGGATCCTCTGTGTTGATAACAACATAGCCATCTATTTTTAAAATGACTTTTTCTTGGCACCATGGACTAGCCTGTCTCTCCAGCTCAAACATGGGCTATACCTACCTCCTAAACCATTGCCAAGGGGCAGAGCCACGTGTGAAAATTTAGTAATACAGTGCAGGTTGCCGAGCTTCCTTTTTGGGAGACCTTGTGTGTTTGAGGAATGGGAAAGAATGCTTGTCTTCAATAGGTTGTCATTATTTGTGTAATTACAGCCCAGCACAGTGGGCCTGACATGAGGAAGCTATGTGTTCCTATTACTGCCTTCTTCACTGTAACCCTGGGTGGCTTATGATTCAGGAAGGTTTGTCTGCCTAAGCTTAGGTCTTGATATATGTGTGTGTGTGTGTGTGTGTGTGTGACTGTTATGTGTGTGTGTGTGACTGTTATGTGTGTGTGTATGTGTGTATGTGTGAATGTTATGTGTGTGTGTGTGACTGTTATGTGTGTGTGAGTGTGTGTGTGTGTGTGAGTGTGTGTGTGAGACTGTTATGTGTGTGTGTGTGTGTGACTGTTATGTGTGTGTGTGAGACTGTTATGTGTGTGTGTGTGTGACGTGTGTGTGTGTGTGTGACTGTTGTGTTTGTGTGTGTGTGTGTGTGTGTGTGTGTGTGACTGCGCCGGGTCTTCATTGCGTGCAGGCTTTCTGTAGTTGTGGCGAGTGTGTTCTACTCTTACATGAATGCGCACACGCGTCATTGCAGCGCCCCCTCCTTTGCAGAGCGCAGGCTCTAGGGTGCACAGACTCAGCAGTTGTGGCGCATGAGCTTAGCTGTCCTGTGGCATGTGGCATCTTCCCAGACCAGGGATCAAACCTGAGTTTCCGATGTTGGCAGGCAGATGGACCACCGTGGAAGCCCCTTGATATTTCCTAATGATCCTGTTACATTCCCTCACTCAGCTTGCTTGAGTTGCACTTTAACACAGGAGAGGGACAGGCTCAGGTGAATGAGGAAAGACCTGACTTCTGCCTTAAGTCCCGTATTAACGCCTTTCCTCCCCCTCACCTGAGCAAGTTTAGTTGTCAACTTGGGTTACTTTGAAAGATGGTTTCAAACTGGCTTCGTTCTATGCTTTGCTGGCTGCCAAGTAACTCATAAAATTCAATCTTGTGCCAGACCTGGGAGGAGTTGGCTCCCCGCCCCCCGCCCCACTTAAATCAGGTTTTTCATTTTTATGTTTCATGTCTGTGACAGACTGGAGAGTCGTCATGTTGTACCCTGCGTAGCGATCACCAAGTGGGTAAAGATGACTCCTGACTCTGAAGAGGGGATTGTGTTGGGTGTATCTGCATCATGAAGGCAGAAAACCTGCAGAATCAGCTTGAAAACAAAACAAACGCAAAGCCTTTTGAGCCCATTGACTAAACCTGAGGAGTTTCACCAAGGCCCTCTGATAGTCGTGATTGGTTTGGGGTTTATGCTATCTTTATTCATCAACTGAGACACTGGTAGAGAGGGGTTTTGCTCATGCTTGAAATGTCCTTTCCTATTCCTGTTCCTTTTACGTAAGTAAAATCCCAAACTCTTTTTAGGTTCAGCTCAGGTAATAATTCCTGTCTGCAGTCTCACTTTCGTGTCCTCTCTACTCCCCCTCATCCTAAGGCGGGTTTGAGGATGCCCTTCTGCGTGTTCACGACCGTGTGTTCAGGCTGACATGACAGCACTAATTGCTCTGGGCTCTGCTTTCTGCTCTGTCTCCTGCCCGGCTCTGAGCACCAAAGTTCAGGGAGCAAGCCTCACTCCCTCGGCCTCACAGAGCTTACACTTCCTGCCTTGCCTCTTGCCGATTCCGCTTTTACTCTCCAGCCTCCTCTCTGTTAAAATTCTTTCAGTCCCTCAAGTACCCACACTCTCTCTGCTAGGCTGTTGCGTGTGCCGTCTGCATTGTCAGAATGCACTGCCTCCTCTCTTTGCCTAGCTAAATCCTACCTCATGTTCAGAAGTCAGATGAAATGTCACTTTCCCTGGGAAAGTTTCTCTAGCCCTCCTCCACAGCCCTCTCTTGTGGTCCATAGAGCTCATGCCAGGGTTATCATCCTCTGTGGACCCATCTGTCTTGTAACTGGGAGCGCCCTGCCCTCCCGTGTAGCCCTCCCCTTCCCCTTGCACATTCTGTGTGAAGCCTGGCTATCTGTTAAAGGAATGGAGAAATGAATGAATATGACTTGTCCACATCAGGGGCAGAGCCTGACTTCTCCATCGGGTCTTCCACTCTGAGTGCTGAGAGGGTATGCTCCTTCCTCTTTTTGTCTTCCTTGGTAGCTCAGCTGGTAAGGAATCTGCCTGTAATGCAAGACACCCTGGTTTGACTCCTGGGTCAGGAAGATCAACTGGAGAAGGGATAGGCTACCCATTCCAATATTCTTGGGCTTCTCTGATAGCTCAGCTGGTAAAGAATCTGCCTGCAATGCGGGGGACCTGGGTTTGATATCTGGGTTGGGAAGATCCCTTGGAGAAAGGAAAGGCTACCCACTCCAGTATTTTTGCCTGGAGAATCCCATGGATGTATAGTCCATGGGGTCACAAAAAGTCAGACACGATAGAGCAACTGTCCCTTTGGATATCAAGTGCAGAGGTTGATTAATCACACAGTTTATGATATATTTTCCTCATCAGTCTTTGCAAGGCCCTCTCTGGTTTCATGTGTATGTGTGTTTATTACCTTTGCCCTTATCTCTTGCTTCCACTCCCCTACCTTCCCTACCTGCTTCAGGCGATTTGGCTACTGTGTTGAATACACATGTGCAAATTTGGGTGCATGTATTTTAAAACACACAAGCACATCCACTTATCAGCACATCCCTTCTTTACAGAGGAGCTGACTTTGACTGCCAAAGGACATTAGCATCTTCAGTCCTGTTAAGGTCCCCTGGGCGGTGGCGGGGGGGGGCGGGGCGGCCTGAGCCGGGCACAGCGAGTTGTCTGTCCAGGGTGTTCTTGGCCTCATGCAGGCTGGACCTTCCATGTGTGATGGAAGCAGGCCCTGCCCCCCTGTGCTTGGCTGTCTTCCTCTGGAATTCTGGGCTCCTGTGAATCCCAGGCAGCCTGCCTAATGCAGGCTTGAAGAGAGGCTGATGCTGCCTCTCTGCATTATCAATTAGTGCCCAGGATCAATACCACCCTGCAAAAGCAGTGGGGTTTTCTTCTAACCTATCTGCTCCCTCATATATCACATGAAAGGCAGGAAGACAAGAGTTGCTGAAATTCTTTTGTCTGTGAGGCATTCCAAACAGAACAGCCAATTAAGCTCTAAACTTAAAGTTGAAATAGATGAGAATCCTATACTTCTGCTGTGTCTAAGGCCATATTTTATTTACCTACTGCTCTTCCTGTGCATCTGTGCTGTTAAATGTCCTCTTCCTAGGCCAGTGGAATGGCATGGCGGTGTCACGGACAGTGACATATGGGACGCTTTCTTTCTGGGTACCCTTCAACCTGCAAAGTGCTTTCTCATACATCACGGTTGTTCTGTTTCTGGCCACCACATGGCAAGGTCAGTTTTATTATCCCCATTCTACTGGCGTAGAGTGGGAAGCTTGGTGACATTCCTGACTAAGGTCAGAGAGTTAGTAAAAGGCAGAGCCAGCAGGGACTCACCCTGTCTCACTCCAGGGTCAGACTTTCACCCATCACTGTGTCTTCCATGGCTTCACTGACACACTACCACTTAACACTTTACGAGCATCGTTTCCCTGGTGGAGGTAAGAGCGTGAGCTTTGGAGTTAGCAGTCATGCCTCCATCCCACAAACAACAGAAAGAACCATGTGTGCTACCCACATGCTGAAATACAGGGGTGAGCAGAGCTGGGCGTGTGCTCACTCTGCTTCTCGTTATCTGGGGAACCCTGGGAAGTCATGTCATCTCCTGGTAAAAACAGGGTTGCTGTGTCCCTGGGTGGGTGTGCCAGGATTACAAGAACATCTATGAAAGCAGGTAGCATTGTACTCGGTGGATAATCTCTACTGGATCCACGTGGCTTTACTTCTTCCTTCACTAGTTCCCTTCCCTCCTATTCTCTTTCCACTGTTCTGGGGTGCTTCTGAAACATCCCTATAATTCTTTTAAGAACTGTTAAGGAAAAAAAAAAAGAACTGTTAAGGGCCAAGTGATCTCCTGGGAGAATGGCAAACAGGTCCCAGGCTTAGGGAGAACTCGGTACGCCATGAGCACTGAAGGCAGACCTCAAGCAGCCCTGGCAGCAGCCAGATGCTTTGGAGCCCTCGTAGGCATCACAGGGGCCTGGCCCTCACCAGGGCTCCTAGCGGGCCGGGAGAGGGGCGTCAGCCTGCGTCTCAGGGGCTCTGTTGGGGTATTCCAGAACTATGGGGCTCATGATAGCCACTGATGGGACAGTGTGCTGGATCTGGCTTGTACCGGCTTGTGAGAACCAAGTGTTTAAGTTTTAGGAAGTTTGTGAGCTATTTGTTAAATAACAGTCATCATTAAAATTTTATATAAATATCTGTAGCTAATAAATGATATTGAAATCAAAGGTAATAAATATATACTCAGGAGTATCACTTCCTAATTATCTTACCATACTTTATTCTTATCTATGTGCTTGAGGTTATTTACATCTGTTGTGTCTGTACGGTAGAAATACATACAGATATTTAATATTACAGATGTTAATATTTAATGCTATGCTGCAGCCCATTTCTTCCCAATTCTGTGTTCAGCAGTGTCATTATTGGTAGCTTGAAATCAACCATGAAGGAAGTACTCATTCCAGAAAATTGACAAATGCTTAATATCCATACTTTTATTTTTTCTCTTTCTGGAGAGACAATTGATAAACATTTACCAGCATACCACTGTCTGGGATTCAAAGAAATTTCAAAGAAAATTTCAAAGAAAATTCAAGTAAATTCAAAGAAATGAGAAAATCTCACAGGTTCAGGGGGGCTGCCTGTGTACCTCCTCTTTTCCCCAGCGATCCTGGATCTGCTGTGTCTAAAGGTTCTCATAAGACTGGCCAATGAAAGAATGCTCCAGGGATGTAGCAATTTAGTGAAAGTGAAGTCACTCAGTCATGTCCGACTCTTCGGGACCCCATGGACTGTAGCCTACCAGGCTCCTCTGTCCATGGGATTTTCCAGGCAAGGGTACTGGAATGGGTTGCCACTTCCTTCTCCAGGGGATCTTCCCGACCCAGGAATCGAACCCAGGTCTCCCGCATTGCGGGCAGGCGCTTTACCCTCTAAGCCACCAGGAAAGTAGCAATTTAAAGACAAACAAAACACCCAACCTGGAACAGAGATAAAGAAATTTGTTTCATTTCCCATGGCAATTCTCACTGGTTAGCAATAACTTCTTTCCTTGTAGTATGGAGAATTTTGAAGGCCTATGTGGGCCAGTGAGGATGAGAGCCCAGACCCCTGCACGGGTAGTGGATGGGGATGAAGCCTTGAGTGCCATGCCTAAACCAGACCTCTAAGCCACACGGCTGTGGGAAAGGCACATCTGATGGGGAGGTTACTACCTTTCAACTCAGTAGTTTTGGGTCTTTGGGTCTTTAAAGATTATAAAAAGCTCTCTATTGATTAGGCAGACATTTCGGTTATCATTGTTACAAGGAAGAACTACCAATGGATACTAAAGGTGATGGGCAAAAGCCTGATGAGAAACGGAATATCTGTATAGTCTCAGAGTATCCTCCCAAAGCATCCACCTACCAATAACACAAGGAAAGACAGTAAGTTCACAGGGTGGGAACCTGACAGGCACCCCCTTAGCCAGGTGGTGAAAGGGAGCATCTCCAGGAAGGACACGTCACCCTGTGCATCCCGAGAAGCTGTGCTGGGAAGGACACAGCACTGCTCTCCTTGAGAGTCCTGTCAGGAACGTACAGCCTCAGTCTGATCATGAGAAAGCTTTCAGCAAGCCCCAGCAGGGAGTGTTCTACAAAATAGCAGATGAGTGCTCTTCAGAACTTAAGGTCATGAAAGATGAGGAAGTACCAAGGCCCTGTCACAGATTGCTGGGGATTTAAGAAATGTGACAACTGATTCAAAGTAGGATCCCAAATTAGGTCATGAACCAGAAAATGGACATTAGAAGGAAAACTGGCAAAATTAGAATAGAACTGTTCTGTTGGAAAAGACTCTTGAGAGTCCCTTGGACTGCAAGGAGATCCAACCAGTCCATCCCAAAGGAAATCAGTCCTGGGTATTCATTGGAAGGACTGATGTTGAAGCTGAAACTCCAATATTTTGGCCACCTGATGCGAAGAGCTGACTTGTTTGCAAAGACCCTGATGTTGGGAAAGATTGAAGGCAGGAGGAGAAGGGGACGGCAGAGGATGAGATGGTTGGATAGCATCACTGACTCAATGGACATGAGCTTGGGTAAACTCCAGGAGTTTACTGGGGAGGCCTGGTATGCTGCAGTTCATAGGGTTGCAAAGAGTCGGACACAACTGAGCCACTGAACTGAACTGGTGATTAGTTAATAATACTGGACTGACACAAATGTTGTGCTTTGATAGTTGCACTCTGATTACACTACCATTAAGATGTTAACATTAAGGGAAGCTGGATGAAGGGTATGTAGGAATTTTCCTTACTGTTTTTGCAACTTTTCTGTAGGCCTAACATTATTTTTCTTAATAAGCTTACTTTGAAGTGTTTCAGGAAGGATTGCTCACTTCCAAAGAATGCATTTTGAGGGTGAGCAGTTTCCCAAAGTACACCTGTTCCAGTGTGAAGGGCTGCTGATACATAAGGGGTTTTCTCTGCTTTTTTCAGCCAAAATGACAAAACTCACAGACAAATGACTAGCCTTACTAGAGGATTCCACTCTGTTAACTGCCCCAATCTGTCTGGAGGTGATTGGAACCTCCTAAAGTGAGTTACTGGGTAATTACTTGACTCAGCCTTATCAGTGTGCACTAACCGAGGATGAAGTTGTGGGCACTGGGAACATGAAGGAGTCTTGCAGCCTGTCCTGGTCACGAGGACCTTGCATGTGACAGCACTCACCAGGGTTGTTTTTCAGCCTTATCTGTGTGGTGATTCCTCGGCCAGCGCTTGGCACCTGAATGTCACCTGATCTTTGCTTGGCAAGTTTAGCAAGTAGATGGTTTGGCATAACTTATTAGATGGTCTTTGGGTCATTTATTTTCAGGGGAGCCACCTGGAAAATTAGTAGACAGTTTTTGTTGACGGTTGATTAGAACTCAGCACCAACTAGAAATAACTCTCAAGGTGTTCTTCAGTATTCCTCCAACAAAGAATTTGTTGGTGTTCAGTCACTGAGTCATGTCCAAACCTGTGACCCGGTGGGCTTCATCATGCCAGGCTCCTCTCTCCTTCACTATTTCCTGCAGTTTGCTCAAAATTCATGTCCGTCAATTCAGTGATGCCATCCAACCATCTCATCCTCTGTTGCTCCCTTCCCCTTTTGCCATCAATCTTTCCCAGCATCAGTGTCTTTTCCAAAGAGATGGTTCTTTGCATCAGGTGACCAAAGTATTAGAACTTCAGCTACAGTCCTTTCAATGAATATTCAGGGTTGATTTCCTTTAGGATTCACTGGTTCAACCTCCTTACTGTCCAAGGGACTCTCAAGAGTCTTCTCTAGCACCACAATTTGAAAGCATCAATTCTTTGGCACTCAGCCTTCTTTATGAACCAACTCTCACATCCTTACATGAATAACTACTGAAAAAAAATCACAGCTTTGACTATACGGTCCTTTGTCAGCAAAGTGATGTCTCTGCTTTTTAATATGCTGTCTAGGTTTTGTCATAGCTTTCTTGCCAAGAAGCAAGCCTCTTTCAATTTCATGGCCACAGTCATGGTCCACAGAGATTTTGGAGGCCAAGAAAATAAAATCTGTCACTGCTTCCACTTTTTCTATTGGCCATGAAGGTATGGTACTGGTTGCCATGATCTTAGTTTTTTTAATGTTGAGTTTCATGTCAGCTTTTTCACTGTCCTCTTTCACCCTTATTAAGAGGCTCTTTAGTTCCTCTTCACTTTCTGCCATTAGAGTGGTATTATCAGCATATCTGAGGTTGTTATTTCTCCTGGCAGTCTTGATTCCAGCTTGTGACTCAACCAGTCTGGCATTTCACATGATGTACTCTGCATATAAGTTAAATAAGCAGGTTAACAATATACAGCCTTGACGTACTTCTTTCCCAATTTGGAACCAGTCCGTTGTTCCATGCTGGGTTCTAACTGTTGCTTCTTAACTTGCATACAATTTTCTCAGGAGGCAGGTAAGGTGGTCTGGTAGTCCCATCTCTTTAAGAATTCACCAGTTTGTTGTGATCCACACAGTCAGAGGCTTCAGCATAGTCAATGAAGCAGAAATAGATGTTTTTTGGAATTCCCTTGCTTTTTCTATGATCCAACAGATGTTCGCAGTTTGATCTCTGGTTCCTCTGCCTTTTCTAAATCCAAATTGTACATCTGAAAGTTCTCAGTTCATGTACTGTTGAAACCTAGCTTGAAGGATTTTGAGCAAGACCTTGCTAGCATGTGAAATGAGTGCAATTGTAGTTTGAACATTCTTTGGCATTGCCCTTCTTTGGGATTGGAATGAAAATTGACCTTTTCCACCACTATGGAGAACAGTGTGGAGATTCCTTAAAAAAACTGGAAATGAAACTGCCATATGACCCAGCAATCCCACTCCTGGGCATACACACCGAGGAAACCAGATCTGAAAGAGACACGTGTACGCCAGTGTTCATCACAGCACTGTTTATAATAGCCAGGGCATGGAAGCAACCTAGATGCCCATCAGCAGACGAATGGATAAGAAAATTATGGTACATATACACAATGGAATATTACTCAGCCATTAAAAAGAATACATTTGAATCAGTTCTAATGAGATGTATGAAACTGGAGCCCATTATACAGAGTGAAGTAAGCCAGTAAGATAAACACCAGTACAGTATAATAACGCATATATATATGGAATTTTAAAAGATGGTAATGATAACCCTATATGCAGGACAGAAAAAGAGACACAGATGTATAGAACAGACTTGTGGACTCTGTGGGAGAAGGCAAGGGTGGGATGATCTGAGAGAATAGCATTGAAACATGTATATTATCAAGTGTGGAACAGATCACCAGCCCAGGTTGGATGCATGAGACTAGTGCTCAGGGCTGGTGCACTGGGAAGACCCAGAGGGATGGGATGGGGAGGGAGGTGGGTGGGAGGATCAGGATGGGGAACACATGTACACCCATGGCTGATCATGTCAATGTTTGGCAAAAACCACTACAATATTGTAAAGTAATTAGCCTCCAACTAATAAAAATAAATGAAAAAAAAATTTTTTTTTAAAAGAAAGAAAATTGACCTTTTCCAGTCCTTTGGTCACTGCTGAGTTTTCCAAACTTGCTGACATATTGAGTGCAGCACTTTAACCTGCAACTAAATTCACTATGTCCTCTTGGCTCTCTCCCAACTGCTTCCCAGGGCCTGGATGAGGGTTGGGCAAGTGATGCATTTGCCTGAGCCTAGGGACAAAGTATAATTGGGCACCAAAAATTCAGTAATCAAGAAAAGCTGTATTTCAATGCAACATTTTAAAAAAACAGTATTTTAAGATTTTGTTCATCATGTATTTTTCTGCCTTAATTTGTAATTTTTAAAAATACGGCATTAAATTTTATTTGCCTTGATTAATGAGCTTTTTGACGCTCTTGCAGTATTGTCTCCTGGGTAAGAGCCTTGATCACTTTACTCTGTCATCTCGGTCCTAGCTGTTTATGGAGCCTTCAGTCAACACCAGCTGCCTGCAATGGCAAATGTGGGCTTTGACCCATGAATGGGCAAGTTGGCAACTTACGAGAGTAGAGAAGGTGCCTTTCTGTTCAGACCTGTTCAGAAGACTGTGGAGGATACTGTGAAGATTTCTCTGTAGGGAACAATTGCATAAAAGCACAAGTTGAAAGGAACAGCCGTTTACACTAAACCTTCTCTGGGCCAGCCACTTGTTTTCCAAAAAACGTTTCTTATGTATTGCTTGAATTAAATCTCCTGTTCACAGCTGGGAGGCATGAGTTAAAACACCGCTCAGCAGCAGAAAAATATCACTATAGTTGGTCCAGATTACAGTTACTGAGGGAACTATAACTTTGATTTGCTCAACTGCTAGAAATGTAAATCCTTAAGTGAAATGTGTTAAGTGAGGAAGAAAGTGCTGTTTTTGAAGATGCTTTTGATTTACAGCTCTGTCTGTAGAGTCCCAGCTGTCGTAGGCAGTGTGGGGACAGCTACCGGTGACTGCACCAGGGAAATTTCCAGAAAACAATCCAAGAATTCTAGAATGGACATTTTCCCAGGGTGATTTTAGATAACATTAGTCTTAGAGATAAGCACAGTTGATTTAGCAGCCAAGATTAGGGGGGAAAAGCGTTAAATTTCAGCATAATTTCTCCAAGCAGCATAGCATCCTAAGATTGTCTTTCACTCTCTATTTATTACCTGTTCCTGGACCAGGAATATAAACTCAGCTTGGCTTTTTCTCTCCAGCCACATCTCCTACCACTTCCAGCAGCATCTGGGCTCTGGGGAGACCCGTCTGACTCCTCCACCGAGCCTTCCTGCTTCTTGCTTTCTGTATGTCCTTGGCCTGTTCCCTCCATCTTTCGGGATTCTTTTTCTTCCTTCTTCTTGTCCTGAGGGCCTTCAACTGGTGGTTCACAGCCTGAGGTTAGCTCACTGATGTGTTTTGTTTGGCTTGCCAAATTACTTACTACAAATCACAGTCCCATCTCTTCCTGTTGTTTCCTGATGTATTTGTCTGGATTCCCATGTATTCGTTTCTGTCTTACCCCACTATGTATCTCAGTTGTGACATCTGAAAGCCAAACCTTGCCTTGATAGGCCCAACCCAGTTTCCCTCCTGTTAAGAAATCATCCTCGATTCTCTGTGCCCAACCTTGGCCACTTTCCCCGCAGCATGCTGGCTGCTGCTGGTTTATCATGGAGTTTAGCACTCAGTTGTGTGCAGTGTTATGCTTATTCTTGTCATATTAGGACTGTCTGGCATGTGTGGAAGCAGGACCAGCACTTTTTTTTTGTTATTCCTCTTTGCAATGAAGCTTATGTCTTTCCACCTCTTTGAACATGAACATCTATTATTTGTCAGGCACTGTTCTAGGCATAGGGGTGGGAGGCAAAGGTGCTTAAAACAAAATGCTCTTACATTTACTACGTCTGAGACCTGTTTCCTAGGACTCTCCAGCTCTAGTCTGGGGAGTCAATGGTCTATGCATTTTGGGATGCACACTTGTCCTATGCCTTTCTCTATGGTTCTCAGTCCTCCCACTGCCATCATGAACTCTCTGAATATCCAAAACAGAACTATTTGGAAACCTCAGTTAATTGCCCTCATCTCTGACACCACCCCTCCCCCCATTCCATCCTGCTCCAGCCCATTTCGAAGACATATATTTACTCCAGTCTCCCAGAATTTTGACGTAGACTACCACCTACTGGAAGTGCTCTTATGAACATGTCCCATATCTGGTTTACAGACTCTCTCCATGGACAGGGCTGATTCAGTCTTATGTTTTGCCTATATTTCTACATTGCCTGGGCATAGTGCCAAATTCTGAGCAGATACTCAATAATTAATCTTTGTGGTTTGATTGATCTCCTCATCTTCAGTTAGTCTACTTTCCAGAAATACATGCTGACACTAATTTTATTTTTTTGTATTCAGCAAAACCTAATGAGAAAGGTAAATCAGCTGCAGTTGTAAACCAGCTTTGTATAAAAAGCAGGTACTAACTTTGAGTATTGTTGTGCTCCTAAAGCTGCTCACACATCAGCTTAGAATTCAGCATGCATTTTCTGATGGAAATCATGCGGAAGATTAATGGTGGTGAAATTTCCAGGCCAGCCTGTTTGAGCCTGTTTAACCTAGAGTGTAAATGAACTCTGGACAGAGAGCAGAGGCTCCTATTTACTTGTTGGCATTACATGAATAGTTCACAGAGACTGTACGTACTTCACCTTACCTGCCTCTCATTACAGTTTGCTCACCTTTGAAGTGTCCTTTAAGCCTCATGGATGCAAAGACTGCATCTGTGTTGTTCACTGTCGTGTCCTAACATAATACCCATGCAGGTTGGATAGTAAAATAAATAGTTTTCATTGAGTCAAATCCTAGTTGAAAGAACTCTGGAGACACACTGACCGTGGATTAAAATCCCAGCTTCACCGCTCACTAGCTGCGTGCTCACTGGGACGTTATATGTCCGCTCTGAGCCTGGCTTACCTCTCCACATTTTGTTAGTCATGGCCACCATGCTAATACACTCAATGTATGTTTCTTCTTTCCTTCCCTCTTGCCCTGATGTAATCCCCCCCAAAAGTATTTGATTAATGATGTCTGCTTCCTGGGCTGTACTGGTTGAGGTGGTGGTAACAGGAAGGTGGTTTTTGGTATCAGAGCCTTTCAACCGTTTTTGAGGACATGTGAGTTCTATTTCCAGCTCTAGCTCTAGTTCTGACAGTCTGTGTGATCTGAAGCAGGTCACTCAAACATATCTTTGAAAAGTTGATGGATTTCAATTATTTTCAAGCTTTTCCACTTAATTATCTCTAAATTTAGGTGAATGAATATAAATTCTCAGTATTCTGGAGATGTTTCCCAAAGTTGAATTTATTTG
This sequence comes from Cervus canadensis, assembly GCF_019320065.1. NCBI lineage: Eukaryota > Metazoa > Chordata > Mammalia > Artiodactyla > Cervidae > Cervus > Cervus canadensis. The sequence goes on from NC_057401.1 coordinate 1,503,162, forward strand.
AATTTAATCTCATGTTTTATGTTAATTATTCATGCATGCTTTATTTTCTACTTCACGATAGACCCATGTTTTAAAAGTATTACTGTTATTTGTGAGTCTCCCATAAATGAATGTTTACTATAAGCCAAACACTGTGTGAAAGACCTTATATACAGAAATCAACTCTTATGTAATCCTGTGAGTAAGCTGTTATCATGCCCCTGTTACTGATGAGCAAACAAGGCTTATGGGACTTTTAATAAATAGATTTAGGCTACACAGAAAGTTAGTAGCAAAGCCAGAATTCAATCTGTCTGAATCTAACCTTTTCCCTACACTTCCTCAAGGGGTAAGTAAAAACTGACTTCCCTTGGCCATCAAATATATTAATAAAAATGGTATGCCAAGTTAACTGGAAAAGGCAAAGCACAGATTGTCTGCAAAGCTGCAGACAGGCTTTTCAGGCATGAGGGCTTGAAGATGCCATAGAAGAAGTGAGATATGTTGCTGGGCTGGAACTTTGTTTCTGCTAGTATTTCTACAATAAATAATAACCTTGAAAAAGTACTCTGCATAATTTAGAAATGTGCTGAATGGATAACAAGATAGTTGATTTTATTAGACATAATTTTTTCTATAAATTTTTGTGAGGGATCAGAAATGTAAAAATGTAGGCAAAGTTGGTATTTTTTATGTCTCCCTCTGGCTTGACATGTCCCCGTGTGGTTGTGAGTAGGTAACAAAGGACAGCTATGCCTCAAAGGATCTTATGGACAGGCACTAGAAATCTGATGAGCAGAATCTGAAAGGAACTTCTGTGGAAATAGAGTTTTTCTTATGTGAGTAGATTCAGTCTTTAGAGAACAGAAGGGATGTTTTCATTTCTGGGGACAAGGAATGACATGATTCAGGGAAGATTGGAGAGGAATAGTTATAATCTTCCAAACTTTCAGACAGTCCCAAGAAGACTAAATATTTATCTGCTTGAAATCTGTTCCAGAAGACAAATTACAACACCACATCCTCTTTGTTATAGGCTAGAAGATTGAAGTTAAAAGAGGAGTTGGTGTCTGCATAAAGAAAAAAGAAGGAAAGAAATTACCAACATCTTTGCTCTTTGAGAATAGATAACACATCTGTTATTTTGCATCAAACTCTGAATTGACAAGGTGCAACATAAATTTAAGTGTGTTAGTTGCTCAGTCGTGTCCGACTCTTTGCAACTCCATGGACTATAACCCTCCAGGCTCCTCTGTCCATGGAACTCTCTAGGAAAGAATGCTGGAGTGGGCTGCTTTCCCTTCTCCAGGAGATCTTCCTGAGCCAGGGGTCAAACCCGGGTCTCCTGCATTACAGGAAGATTCTTTACCATCTGAGCCACCAGGGAAGCCCTAAAGTAAATTTAGGCAGTATCATTTACTCATCCATTCATCCTTGCATACATCTGTCCAACCATTCTTCTATCTGCTGATACATTCATTTTATATATTTACTCATGTATTTTGTGCTTGGTCTTCTCTGGTAGCTCAGTGGTAGAGAATCTGCCTGCAGTGCAGGAGACATGGGTTTGATCCCTGGGTTCAGAAGATCCCCAGAGAAGGAAATGGCAACCAACTCCAGTATTTTAACTGGGAAATCACATGGACATAGGAGCCTGGAGGGCTACAGTCCAAGGGGTACAAAAGAATCAGACAAGACTTCGCAACTAAACAACAACACAATTTTGTGCTTACTCTTTGTCAAGCAGATGCCGCACTTTGGTCATTCAGAATTGAACTATGTGGTTTCCTAGTTTTGAGAAGTATGAATAAGGTTTTGTGGGAACCCAGAAAGAAAGACAACTAATCCTGTCTGGGGTGAAATGGGAGTTTAGAGGGATTGAATCAGAAAAGGCTTTGCAAAGGTGATGATTGAATTGGGTTTTTTGACTGCTGAGTAGGAGATTGGCAGATGGACAAGGAGAGCAGGGCATCTCAGACGCAGGTAGGGGCTGCTCTCAGACCGTTCTGCCTCCTCTCTGGGAAGGATGAGTTGACCAAGGGTGGCTGGGTTAGGACTTGGGAGAAACAGACCCAAAAGGCTGAACTCCTTGGAGGAGTTGGTTGCAATTTAAGGCTAAGGTGAAGTGAATTCCGTTTCATGAACACATTGTGACTGTGGGAAGATTAAAATCACCCCAGACCTAGAAACACTGGAAGCAGAGGACTACTTCTAAGCGCTACACACTTATCGGAAAGAAGCTCAGTGTACTTCAAGAATAAGCACATCCATTTAGTTCAAGATGAACTGGTTATGTAATCAGTTATGCTCCTCTCTTACTTTTTGAGAATAAAAAGGAACTGAATATTCAGAAGAAAGAAGACTTCTCTGCTTGCAACTGGTCAGAAAGGGATCAGAGCCATGGATTAACACGGAGGGCACTGAGTATATTATGGAGACCAGGAAATAGAAGACCTTCCTCTTTTCCAGAAAGCAACCAGAGACCATATATCAAATTGGAAATTTTGGAATTAATAAGAAAAATGAACTGGTTCTTCTTCTTTCAGATGTATTGTAGATATGTAGGTTTGCCACAGAGAGATAGTGAGAAACCTATCTTTCTGAAAAGAGTTGACTGGAGATGATAGTAAACATTAGATATGTGATAGAACTTTTAAAATATTTAAAATCATCATTACAATTAAGGAACAGTGAAGAAAATTATGCAAGCTTCATGAACAGGGAAACAGACACACACACACACGCTATAGGGGTCAGTGAGGTGAGAAAGAGAGAGAGGGAAGGAGAGAGAGAATGAACTCTGACTTCTCCAGCTGAGGAGAATGCCTTTGTTTTAGGAGGCAGGATTTTATCAGCACCATGGAGAGCAGCACAGATTCCATGTTGCTTCTCTATAGAGATGAGTTTCCAGGAAGAGTTTTAATTATATCCAATCTTAACTGAAAAGACAACACCGATGTCTATATAACTGCACACATAGATCAGAAGATACACATTCATTCCTCAGATTTATTGCTTTTTTTTGACCAATCCTCTTGTATTTAAGATTAGCCTACTTTCTCCATCCCTTCTGGGCAAAGCACAGAGGTTCAAGGGTAAGATTTTAAAGCCTCCTGTTAGTAGTAATTTTTCTAAAGTTTTTGGTATAATTGATCTTTAAGTCTTACCAGTGAGTTCGGGCTCTGAATTCTGGCTGAGACACAGGATCCTGGGATGTTTCATGAGACCTGTCTCTGAACTCAGTTTTATGCCTGCCTGATTTGGGAGGGAGAGAGTCCATTAAAAAAAATTGGACAGTAGAGTTTTGATTTTGGGAGACCATGCTGAGGAAACTAGATCAATCATCACTGAATGAGCCATCTGATACCTATATTCTTTGTCTGGAGGATTAGGGACATTTTCACTGTTGGAAAGAGGGGAGAAGATTGTGTATATACTTTGATTTCTCTCTCCCCTGGTCTAAGAACCCCTTAGTCATTTGTGTGGGGCCAAGCTGTGTGGCCCATACAATTGAGGAACTCCATGGCCAGAAGCTTCCAGATTCTACATTCTTATTCCATCCCCTTATCTAAGCATCTCTCCTTACTCTCTACAACAGTTATGTGACATCTCACATTAGCTTTTCTAATTAATTAATGACATGAATTCTACATCCCCTTGTTAAAAATGTGATTGCTTACTGTGTGTCAGGCATTTGTGCTGAGTGTTGGACCTAAAATAATGACAGTCTAACCTTTATCCTCAAGGACCTCCCTTAGGATTCACAATCTATTTGTTCAACCACAGAAGCACAATCAGGTAGGACTGGGTACGCCATGACTTTCACCTCAGAGGAGCTTGTAGTCTAGTAGTCTAATGCTCTCATTCAGGGCCTCCTTTTAACAGGAAAGAATTAGCCTTCAGTCAAAGAATGACATTTTATTCATGGAACTGCAAATATCAACAAATAGTTGGAGGTATATTTGAGAAATCATTTGCAGGATTGTGGGGGGAGAATCATTCTTGTCTGTACAGGCACCTTCTTTGCCTAAAGGCATTGCAGGATTGTGAATGAAGGCTGGTGAAGTGGCGTAAAGCAGGAGGAGACAGAGAGGAAATGTTTGACTCCCAGTGGAGGAGGAGAGAGAGAAGAAGTCAGGAATGGAGGGGTGGAGGAGGCTCTGGGTAATCAGGACACAGAGGGATGGAACCATATTTAAATCACTTTCTGGATAAATAGCAAAGATTTTCACCACCAGGGTTTTTCACCATTTCTTATCATATTTTTAAATCATATTCTTATGGATACATAAAATACATTGTCTCATGAACAAGCAAAATGCATTAAACAATAAATAATTTATATACTTGTTTAAACAAATGGGTAATATATAAGCACCTTCTGAATTCTCTGACCAACAGAGTTTAACATGGTTCCTATATGGAGTTTATCTTATTTAAACAAGGAATTTTGACATTGCCATAAGGCAATGTAATAATACTGAAAATGAGTTAGTGTACAATTTCTGTTAATTAAAAAAAATTATAAATAGCTCACAAGCCCCATTTCTAAAGTGGAAACCTTAAAGGAGCCCATTTCTGGTTGGCCATTTGTTAATTTATCTTCCTTGTTACATGTATATATTATAAGTAATACAAAATTGCTATAAAGAGCCATGCACATAATACAGGAGTCTTGCAACCAAGAGGACACAGATTCAAATTCAGCTCCATCACCTACTCTGTGATTATGGACAAGTTTAATAAGCCTCTGAATTCTGTCATCTGTAACATGGGGAGAACCAGTGTGTAGAATGATAAGATTATTCTGTGAATTAGATGAGATGTTCCTATAAAGACCTTGTAGTAGTATCTGGCATATATATATATGCCAGTAGTATCTGGCATATATATTGAACAGCAATAGTAATTAGATTAGAATAGACCTTATTTTACATCTTAAAATAGGGTAACACTTATCCCCGGGGTTTTGGTCAAGATGCAGCAAAATAAATACAAAGCACACAGCCTGGGAGTTGGCGATGGACAGGGAAGCCTGGCGTGCTGCAGTCCACGGGGTTGCAAAGAGTCAAATATGACTGAGCGACGGGACTGAACCAGACTGAGCACAGCCCGCTGCCCGGCACACAGTGTGAATTCAGCAGATGTTAGCTGTGTTCTTTACTCATTACTGCTTACACAACCCCTGTAAATGCCTTCCGTTTTGAAGAATAAAACATGAAAGTAGAGCATCTCCAAGGTACATCTTCACAAATGGCTCCACCCAGCCTCTATGCATCAGCCTTAAGATGGTGGACTCTTAGACTTTGGGAGGTTCAGTTTTTTGCACTCTAGGCTGTGGTGTTGGAGATTCCAGTATTAATAAAGCCCCCATAAAACAATTTACAGAATCTGAATAAAAGCAACATTTCTCTCTAGGCACAATGGTATTTGTGTGTGTGTGTGAGAGAGAGAGAGAGGTGATAGTTTTGTCACTTTTTTTTGTTGCTCTAAGTAGATTGTTTTACTTGCCATGAAATGTAGGTTAAAAGCTTTTGATAAATGGAATAAAATATTTCATAGTTGCGCCTTTCTGCAGAAGGGTTGGCCTGTGTGACTTTGCAGTGCCTCTTGCCCACGCTGTCTCAGTAACGTTGACAACAGCCCTCTGCGTGTGAGCACCGGGGCTCCGTGGCCCCCTCGGGAGCACAGGGCGAGTGCTGTCCCGGAGGGGGCGCACCCTCACCTCTGAGCACAGAGCTGCCGGCAGTGCACTGCAGGCCCCGGTGTGTGTCCACCCAGTCCTCTGTGAATATGGTTCCTTAGGTGTGTAGCATGCACGTAGCAAGCTTAGTCACTCAGTCGTGTCCGACTCTTTGCAGCCCCATGGACCATAGCCTGCCAGGCTCCTCTGTCCATGCAGGAATACTGGAGTGGGTAGCCATTCCTTTCTCCAGAGGATCTTTCTGACCCAGGGATTGAACCCAGGTCTCAGGCATTGCAGGTTGATTCATGACCATCTGAGCCACTAGGGAAGCCCTAGGTGTGTGGACTGACTCTCATTTTGTTCCAGTTGGGCAATAGTTCTATTTTCTTTATTATTACACATGATTATTGTGAAAATGTCCAACAAATCTTAGCAAGTAAATTATCCCTTTAACCTCTTATCTCTTCCTCTCCTCCCTGTTCAAGATTATCACTGTTAATGGTTCCCTATTAATTTTTTCAGAACTTTTGGCCATAGAAAAATATTTTTCAAAATACAAATTGACTTATATCATATGTGGTGCTCTGTAGTCTGCTTGTACTGATATATTAAGGATATCTTTCCAAATCAAGATGTATCAATGTTCCCCTTACTCCACTGTGTGGATAAGCCATCGTTTATATGATAGGATCCCAATTTGGGGACATTTATCTTACTTGCTACATTTGGATATTATAAGTGATACAATATGCTATAAGCAGCTGTGCACACAAATGTCTGTGTTAGTATTTACTTTGGACACATATACAGAATGATGTATCATCTACAGAATGCTGCCACATCCATTCGTGTCTGTGATCCTAGAAAACGGAGGCAGTGGCAATTACAAGCCTGGACTCTGGAGTCAGACAGGCTTGAGTTGGAGTTTGGATCAGTATTTATGTGGCATGTGACCACAGCCAGAACCTCGGTTTCCTTATCTGTAAATCTTGGATAATGAAAGTATTTCCCGCATTTCATAGGGGCTTTCGGAATTCCTTAAGGTAATACATGCATGTTGTTGTTCAGTCACCCAGTCATGTCTGACTCTTTGCGACCCCATGGGCTGCAGCACTCCAGGCTTCCCTGTCCCTCACCATTTCCTGGAGTTTGCCCAAATTCATGTCTACTGAACTGGTGATACCATCCAACAATCTTATCCTCTGTTGCCGTCTTTTCCTTCTGCCTTCAATCTTTCCCAGCAAATATGTGCATAATATGTAGTAAAAACTCAAAAAATGTTAGCAATCATGTGTTCGAAATACCTACAGAGAACCATTAGGTTTGCAAGGTAATTCTGGTATTGTGGGTGCTGTTATGCCACAGATGAGGAAACTGAGGCTCAAGGAAGGAACATAGTTAGTGGTAGCTCTATAATCTCTCAAGGTGAGACTACATCTTTAGAATCCTAAAAATCATTACCAGAGAGGTTTTGGAGGGTTTAAAGCACTTCCCACCTCAGCACCACCATCATACTTTGTATCGTGGAAGGAGATAGAATTAGACAGAAGTGAGCTCGGGTTCAGACTTAGCCACCAATCAATGGATAATTCCTGAGCAAGTGGAATTATTATTCCTGTGTAAGCCTCTCTGATCCCTGTATTTCACATCTGGAGCTTCAGTGGGTTTTTAAGATAAGGAAATGAAATGCATGTCAAGTCTACACGCGCAGCTCCTGGCTTGCAGCATGACCTTGAGATCGTCAGGTAACAGTGGTGGGAAAGTGAGAACCCACATCTTCCTTTCCTTTATCATCTCCCTCTACCACCAACTCAAACTCTCCCCTCTAGAGAAAACTAACCTATAGTGCAAAGACACTCATGACCGCAAGAAGGCATTGCCCAAGTCCTAGTCAGAAAGTGGGGGTTACTCATGGGTAGGAGAGACAGAGATGATGGGGTGCAACAAAGACCCCCACCCAACCTCACTGATCCTGACTCCCATGTCTTTTCGATCACTAGCTGACTCTTTCACTTGCTTCCCACAATGAGCTGTTCTGTGGTAAAGTCAGGTCTTTCAGAATGGAAACCAATTCACGTAGGAGGAAAGAAAACAGCATTAAACCCAGAATTAAACTCATGAGAAAATCACATCACCTCCAGGAGCCAGAGCAAAGAGAGAAGATGACTCTGCTTTAGGTGATAGTGGGTACTGTCTTGGAAGTTAGGATGTTTTCTTTCTAGGTTAGTGTTGGTGGTGCTTTTGAGATCAGAAAGAGGTTGAAAAGACTTTCTATATAGGAACACAAAGAAGAGAAAAACATTAGTGTCCATGGATGTTATGGTCAGAATATGCATTATTACTCTTTTGTTAAATGAAGAAGGTCTTTGGATTTAACTCTGTAACTGTGACCCGATAAGAGGAACTGGGATTGTCCTTGGCATGAACACAAGGACCAAGGCTGTTCGCATGCTGGAGCAGAGGGAGCAGTCAGTTGGACTTTGCTTGGTAGAACTGATTTTTCATTCTAGCTCTAATGACATGACTTGTCACTGGTTACGTGACCTTGTAGTACTCACCCGCCCACCCTCCCAAGAAAGTTGAAGTTTTCTTTTCTGTAAAATTAGGAGCTACATGAAAATTCTTTTCGAAACCTGAGACACCTGTATTATATAATCCCATTTTTTTTGTTATTTAAACATTGACCCATGTACTTGTAATTCTTCTAATTAAATCCACTCACTTATAAATATTTAAACATGAAATTTTAGGGTAGACATCTTTGAAAAGATGGTAGATGAAACATAGTTATACATTTTGCTCCCTGTTAAAAGCCTACTGAAAAAATATTAAAGGGAGTTTTATAAAAGGAAGATAGATATCATGTGAAAAAGTAATAAATGACATGATTCATAAGCCAGCAGTGCAGAAAACTGAAAACTCACCCAGTCTAAAGCAAAGATTGCCCCCACAGTTTGAGGAAATGGTGGTACCAAGTGTCCCTGGAGGTAGGATGAAGGAGAGAAGTTCAAACAAGGAGGATCGGCTGCAAGTCTGTGTAAGAAGCAGCCTGACTCTGAGCAGCTGGGTCACTGAATGTTCATTCTGTAAAGAGGATGGAACAGCAGGTATCTGGACTGGGAGACACCAGGCAAAATCGAAAGAAGTGGTCTCACTCAAAAAGAGGTTTCAGTCAAAGTATGCATCCTGAAAAACAAACAAGCAAACAAACAAAATGAAGTATGCATCCTGGAACCTGACAGACCCAGCACTTTCGCCCCACTCAGCTTCTGCAGTGCTGGCAGCCAGGCCTTGACCCTTCAGACAAGAGATCAGAAAAGTCCTGTCTGTGTAATCTGACCAGCCCAGACCAGCCCAGAAGAAAGAACTGTGTGTATTGATACCTGAGCTTCTCATACTAGCTCCCCAGTCAGATCACCCTGCAGTGAAGCTTCCAGACCACCAGTCCTCCTCCCATGCCCCGTGTTGGCGGCCAGCCTTTGAGTTACCCACACTAAAATGTGATCATATCACCCCTGGTTAAAGAGAACTGAGGAAGAGCTCTGGGCTTCCCGGGTGACACTAGAATGGAAATTGGTTACAGTTTACCAAACATTTTAAACTGCTAAATATGAATGTCAAAGTGTTAGACAGCCGTGTCCAGCTGTTTGCAACCCCATGGACTGTAGCCCACCAGGCTCCTCTGTCCATGAGATTCTTCAGGGAAGAATCCTGGAGTGGGTGGCCATTCCCTTTTCCAGGGGATCTTCCCGACCCCGGGATCAAACCTGGGTCCCCTGCATTGCAGGTGGATTCTTTACTGTCTGAGCCACAGGGGAGCCCATGCTAAGTATGGATCAAAGCAAAACTACACGCACTACGGCTGGCTGAGAAGGAGGAATGGGAGGGACGCAAGGGCCTAATGGGGGAGAGACAGCAATCACAGTGCGATCCTTGTCTCATATGGTGGAGAACTTGCAGATAGCACCAAAAGGAAGAAAACGTTTGTTTAAAAAAGGGGTAATGCACGCATGTTTTTGGCAACACAGTCATAAATACCAAAATAACAACTTCAGCAGCTAAGAGAAGTAAAGAAGTTCCCCTGGTGAGGAGAACATCAGGCACTGCTTTTTGTTGTTTTGTTTTTCTAATGAACCTTGGAGAATATTTTTAAACTACATACATTTGTAACTTTGATAAAAATAAAGAAATTTATATCACTGTCATTAAGTAGTCAGCATCAGAGTCTTCAAACAGTTAAAAATATCAACTACGGGGACTTGCACTGTTGTTCCATCCCTGCTCAGGTTCCATCCCTGCTCAGGGCGCTAGATCCCCCGTGCTGCAACCAAGAGCTCACATGCCACAACCAAAGATCCTGCGTGCTGCAACGCAGACTGAGGATCACACGTGTGGTGCCTGCATCAGTCACAGTCGTGTCTGACTCTGTGCAACCCCATGGACTGTAGCCCACCAGGATCTTCTGTCCACGGAATTCCCCAGGCAAGAATCCTGGAGTGGGTTTGCCATTTTCCTCCTCCAGGGGGTCGTCCCAGGGATTGAACCCGTGGCTCCTGTTCTCCTGCATTGCAGCAGATTCTTTACTGCTGAGCCTTCAGGGAGGCCCCTGATTAAGACACGGTGCAGCGTGTCTTAATAAATATCTGTTATTTATGAATTTATAAATAAAATTACATATATATAAAATTTATAAATAAAATTTATTGATAAAATTTATATATATAATTTGTAAATAAACTATAAATTTATAAAATTTATAAATATGTATAACTTATAAATAAAATTATATATAATTTATAAAAATTATAAATATATTTATAACAGATAAGTAAATAAATATCTGTTAATATCATCTTATGCAATTAGATAGCAAGTGTCAGAGTTTCACTTGATAAACTAGGGTACAAGCTGAACAATGAAAGAGCTGATTTAAAAGTATTTAGGATTATTGATTTTTTTTTTTGTGGGAGAACACATGCTTGTAGAAACTTATCCTTACATATAAGACAAAATCCTACAAATCAGTAGAACCTTTAGCAAATTAGCAAAAAGCAAAAAACAAAACTCACATTTGGTTATTTTTCTACAAGTTAACCTTCATCTGCATAGAGCTGTAATATTTCTGGTTTCTAATCAGTTGTGGATGGTTCAGTTAAGTTCAGTGCAGGTCAGTTAAGTTCAGTTCAGGCAACGGGCTGTGCTCAGTTTGGTTCAGTTCAGTTGCTCAGTCGTGTCTGACTCTTTGCGACCCCATGGACTGTAGCACTCCAGGCCTCCCTGTCCATCACCAACTCCCAGAGTTTACTCAAACTCAAGTCCATTTAGTCGGTGATGCCATCCAGCCATCTCATCCTCTGTCATTCCCTTCTCCTCCTGCCTTCAATCTTTCCCAGCAGCGGGTCTTTTCCAATGAGTCAGTTCTTTGCATCAGATGGCCAAAGTACTGGAGATTTAGCTTCAGCATCAGTCCTTCCAAAGATTATTCAGGACTGATCTCCTTTACGATGGACTGGACTCTCAAGAGTCTTCTCCAACACCACAGTTCAAAAGTATCAATTCTTCAGTGCTCAGTTTTCTTTATAGTCCAACTCTCATATCCATACATGACCACTGGAAAAACCAAAGCTTTGACTAGACGCACCTTTGTTGGCAAAGTAATGTCTGCTTTTTAATATGCTGTCTAGGTTGGTCATAGCTTTTCTTCCAAGGAGCAAGCATCTTTTAATTTCATGGCTGCAGTCACCATCTGCAGTGCTTTTGGAGCCCCCCAAAATAAAGTCTGTCATTGTTCCCACTGTTTCCCCATCTATTTGCTGTGAAGTGATGGGACCGGATGCCATGATATGGATGCTAATCAAACAAAACTACATTTCCTGAGAGTGTTAAGAGGACTGCTCCCCTCTTTTCCAATATGGGCTTGTCAGAAATGTTGTATTTAAAAAACATGCATCCTCATTTTGCTTTATTTCCAAGTTTCGGATATTTTCCCTAGACACTTGCCATAAATAAGCTTTAACTTTAAAAGTAAACCCTAAAAACAAAAGAATATTACTAAGTTCTCACTAGATGCTGCTGTGAACTGTCTGCTCTTTGTTAAAAAAAAACTTACCCTCTTTGTTAAAAAAGGAATCTTGCATGAACCAGAGGGGTGTTAAAGACATATTAGCACTAAAGAAAGATTTTTCTACTTGGTGTTATCAAAAGGGTTAACATAACCCTCTCTAATATTTGAAAAACTTCAAAAATTTGAAAGAAGGGGATACCTTTCACACAGTCGTATTCAAAGTTAGGAAATGCTGTGTCTGTGTATTCCTACTTAAAATTGTCTCATATATGCTGTGCCCTATCACAGTGCTGGAAACACTGTGGGAAAGCAATAGTTTTGAATCTCATTCCGCAGAGTCCTTGGGCTGACATCAGGACTAGGATGAGCCAGGAAGACAGGGGTGCTCCTCCACCCCCATCTGAGCTCTCCTTTCATTATGCGATATAGTAGGTTTAAGCATAACATTTCATTTAAAGAAAGGACTCCAAGCTCCTTCCAGATCTCACAGCTTATGATTATTAAAAGAAAAAAAAAAGGTCACTACAATTTGCAGTGTGTTTAGGTTGGAAGGATTAATTTCTTTGCCAGGGCCATAATAGGAAGACTGACTTTGTCGTTTCAATTACAAGCCACCGTTTAGTTCGAGCCTGTAAGACACATTCCTAGAGGTTCCCTCCTCTTGCCTGGCAGCAGAGCAATTAACGGCAGGTGATTTGTGGCTGCGTTTTTACTGCTTAGCGCAGGTTTATCATCTTGAAAGTTTTCCATTTGCATATATGCTATACATTCTTTGGGTGACATTTCGATATCATTCAGAGTTTAGATTGCGCATTGCCTTGTACTGCACTTTCTGCTACGTGATGGGAATCTGTAAGCCGAGCCAGCATGCTGCTGCAGACCCAGGAGAGTGGGAGTTGCAGCCACCACTCTCTGAAGGTTTACTGCGTGTTGACCCTTAGTACTTCTTATATATAAGAACTAAAAAAACTATGTAACTAAAAAAACTGAAATGCAAACAGGAAAAGTAATTCACCCCAGGTCTCCTGGCTCAGATAAGCAGAACTGAGATTCAAACCCAAATCTGTCTGATCCCAAAACACTCTGCTATACAACTTCCCCTATTGGGAGCTTTCAGAGTGAAATGAATTGAATTTGACAGTTTTCTACTTTTAAATACCAAACTTCCTGAGCAGTCTAATTGATGCTCTTTGGATTAAGAAAAATGGCTATTTAAAAGAAGCAGGGGGCAGGAGGGCAAGAGAAAAGGGTTTTATTATCTGTATTGGTAAAGGAAGAGATGTAATCCTAGAAAAAAATAACATCAAATGGAAACTATCATATAAATTTGCAATGGGCTTAAGTTGATGAAATGGCAAAGGAATACAGAGAAGATAAGGGAGTTATGAAAAAAAAGCACTGAAGATTTCTTTAAAGGGAAAGAAAAGATTAGAAGTCACCGAGGGCAGTTGGAAACTGGCTCAACTGAAGGCAGAATCTGTCCATTTTGAGGTATGGAAGAGGCTAACCAGGTTTCCAAAGTAACAACCAGAGATCTGTGTCCATGTTCCAGCCAGTCTGGGTGAGATTGGATGAGGGGAAGGTTCTGCAGCCAAACTTCTGGGTTTGAATCCTTTTTCCTTGACTTTCTAGTTGGGTATCTCTGGACAAATTATTTGACCTCTCTGGCTTCAGTTTCCTTATCTGAACAGTGGAGATCATAACATCATCCATCTCGTTGTGAGAGGAACTAAAGTGTTTAGCAGTGTGCCAGGATTTAGTAAGCTGTGAGCATCATGCTCACATGGTGCAAGAAATAGGAGGTTGTAAACCAGTAAAAAGGCTTGAAGAAACAAAGGGGAAGGAAATCAGGAGAAACGTTCACCTGTAGCCAAGAAGTAAAGGGAGATGTTCTCTTGCCCACTCCTGAGCATCAGGAGGAAAATGTCAGATGTGGGGAAAGGCAGGGTAATGGGGGAGCTCAAGCCTAGCCAGAGACTGAGGTCTGGCTGAACTTAATGGAGTCTGAGAGTTGTTTCTGTAAAATACATGCTCTGGTGGCCGCTCTGGTGGCAGAGGTTCTTGAAGTTAGCTCCACGGGGCTGGGGAATCGGGGATTAGCCAGCGTGTAGAAGTGAGTGTAGGGCAGAGAGAGAAAGCAAGCTCTGGGTTATTCATCTTTGAGTGCCAAGAGTCACTGAAGGCACACGGGGAGGGAAGGGCATTTTTCAGTAAGCACTTCTTGTTTTCTCATTCTCTCTTTCACAACTGTGAACCTTTCTTCCATTCATTCGTTACATTAAGAGATAACCACAGATGGAGAAACATACCGTGTTCATGGATTGGAAGAATCAATATTGTCAAAATGGCTATTCTACCCAAAGCAGTCTATAGATTCAATGCAATCCCTATCAAGCTACCAACGGTATTTTTCACAGAACTAGAACAAATAATTTCACAATTTTTGGAAATACAAAAAACCTCGAATAGCCAAAATAATCTTGAGAAAGAAGAATGGAACTGGAGGAATCAACCTGCCTGACTTCAGACTCTACTACAAAGCCACAGTCATCAAGACAGTATGGTACTGGCACAAAGACAGAAATATAGATCAATGGAACAGAATAGAAAGCCCAGAGATAAATCCACGAACCTATGGACACCTTATCTTTGACAAAGGAGGCAAGGATATACCTCCAATGGAAAAAAGACAACCTCTTTAACAAGTGGTGCTGGGAAAACTGGTCAACCACTTGTAAAAGAATGAAACTAGAACACTTTCTAACACCATACACAAAAATAAACTCAAAATGTATTAAAGATCTAAATGTAAGACCAGAAACTATAAAACTCCTAGAGGAGAACATAGGCAAAACACTCTCTGACATAAATCACAGCAAGATCCTCTATGACCCACCTCCCAGAATATTGGAAATAAAAGCAAAACTAAACAAATGGGACCTAATGAAACTTAAAAGCTTTTGCACTACAAAAGAAACTATAAGTAAGGTGGAAAGACAGCCTTCGGATTGGGAGAAAATAAT